>NC_139003.1:34731973-34754473 GCF_964374135.1 Grampus griseus
GCTTCCTTTTATTTCAAACCAATGGATAAGCTGACTGATACAAAGTACAGCTCAAGCTGTACAATGTATTTCTAGTGCATTTTAGAAATAAAAATGCCACAATAATATTTTCTCAAACACCTTTTATAGTAAACACTGGGTACAAAATTTCTGGAGCACGGATAAACAAAAAACCTGAGAGCTAAAAACCTTTCACAGCTTTTTGACTTGCCTGACATTTTTCCCCCCAAGACTCTCAATCCTCTCCATTATTACAAAAGAAAAGCAAAATCTTCTTTCCAAGAAAATCTGTATTAGTGGTGATGCCTTCTTCGATTCACTTTCCACATAGACACTAAATCAACATTTTTTTCTGAATAACTGAAATTAATTTAATAAAACATTATTTTATTTCTCTTCAAATTTCCCACACCTTTTTAAGAAAAAGACAATACTAGTATGGAAATATGTCTAATATTTCATTTCAGTACAGTACACTGGCATTAGTTCTATCAAGAGAATTTATCACAGATCTTTGACTTACAGAATCTAAGCATATCGTAACAAAAATGGACTAAAAAAAAGGCCTTAAAATCTACTGTCATTTGTTCTGTCATCCCTATGAAGTTAATGGGTTGGAAAAATGGTCAGTCTTTGGAAACAAAGTTGATATTTAATTGAAAGGAAATGCTTTTTTAATTGTAACTTCTTCAGTTTTCCAAAAATACTAACTTGAATATGAAAAAGACCCATGGAGGGTAAAATGAGAGTTCATATTTATAAGCTTGTTAGTAATAAAAATATGTATACAAATTTGAGATGAATAAAAATGCTCCTTTCCATGGGCCATAAAGGAAATCATACCGAAACAAAGACATGTATTTTTTTCTTAAAGCTTTATTTTGAATTTTGTCAAAAACAACAACTTAGAGCAATAAAATATTTGGTGACTGAGCTAGTTCTATGGCTTAAATTGCCATATACTGAAGAAATAGCAGCAATAGTCCTCTAAATAACCTTAACGATAAGGAATAATATAACATATTAATAAGGACTAACATATTCAAATGAAATATGAAATTAGTTCTTTAAAGAATTATATTCTTATATCCTGTCTTTATTTTAGCAAATGTTATTTTTCTTAGACAGGAAAACTTTAGCAAAGTTACTTAACATTTTAAGAGCTCTCTTTGCTTAGAACGGTCAAATCAGTTTCCTATCCAACAAAATGGTAGCTCACAACTGTTCAGGATAATAGGTGTGCAAATTTTCATTCAAGGCCATGTAGAAAATCCATAATAATATAGGAAGCATTTTTTTCTTTTAATTGGTCAGAAATAAAAATAGTTTAAAAAAATCCTTGTGGAAGTCTTACTGTAATTCAGTTATACAGTTATTATGATGCCAAGTACTTGTGCCTTGTTGTTAAGGTGCTTTTGCTCTATACTCTGTAGTCTACCATTTGTAAACACATCTTTTTGATGTTTCTGCCAACATCCTGGCAACAAAGCAGTGCAATTTCAAATGAGCTAATTAACTTAATTGTTGATGAAGCATGAAACAGTTCATTCACCCTGTTAGCTGCTCCATGACAACATAAGAGTCTCAGCCTGTGAAGTTACTCATCTCCATAAACCTATCTGTAGCTCTCTGTTTAGATCTCTTGTATACTGAAATTGTGCGTGGAAAATGTTTCATGAAAGATGCATATTCTCATTTGAAAAAGAACCTCTTATGAATTAAAAAAAATAAATTATCACTGTATGAAGAAATTAAGGATACACAAAGTTGATTTTAAGCTAGAGAAGCCATATAATCTATCATACAAACATAGGGCCATGTAAGTTTCTTTATGATTCTCAGGGCAACAAGTAACAACATGGAGAAAATAACAACTATCTTAAAATTTTAGTTACTATTAACTTTGAGTTTTTTATTCTTGCTGTTAAATAAATACATTAAATATTATTTAAAGTAAGAAATATAAAGTCTGCAATAAAAAATACACCTTTAAAATCTGTCTTTTGTTTAAATATATGTATGTGTATATATATTATATATATATATATATAAAATATGACTTCTCACATAATGTTACTGGAAATTTTTCTTGAAACCTTGAAATTTAAGTGAATCCAACAAACACGTCTTCCAGTTATTAATGACACTGCTATAGTAAGGCTACTTCTTTTTTCATTCATTCAAAAACTTTTATTGGATGATTTGTAAAATGTTCTCATGAAAAGGTAAAGAGGAAGAGTTAACCGTCTTAGCCTGACTTTGCTAATCTACTTGTTGGAACACACAGAAAACTTACAGTGTGCCTTATGATGGACCTTCACTTTCTTCCTTCAGCTTTCTTTTGTTCATTTACAACTATCTGCTTAAAACTCCCATACAATCCACTCCCTCCCCTAAAAAAAGTAAAAAACCTACTTTAAAAACTGTCCAAAGTCTTCACAAATGCTTTCACAGCCTGGCCATTTGCAAACTCCATGGCCGTAGAGAGTGTGAGAGGCCCCAGTCTCCTCATGTGATGAGCTGCAGCAAAAGAACATGGCATCAGATTGATCTCAAAAAGCCATAATCGTTGCAGGCTGCTAGCGCCTGTCAGGTTACGATCAGTGACAAACAGGTCAAAACAGGTCAATTCAGCTCAGAGCAGTCAGAAAAATTTAATCGTTCTATTGAATAGTTCAACTGCCAAGGCTAGATGATGTTCCAATTAGAGGAGAAATAGAGCCAAAGATGACTGTTAATAAACGATGAAAAACTAAGAGGACTGTATAATATCATATGCTAATCCTGCCATATGACCTTAACGTAACATTTACCTCTAAATAAAAATATATATATTCATATGTGGTCAAGTGAAAAAAACCTGTGTTTTTAAGAAAGTAATAGGAAAATCACCATAAGATTTTCGAAATGTTCTTTTTAGGGACCTTTAGAATGGACCTTTAGAATCATTTACATTGTTTAATATTTATGTGCGAACCATATATGTTTCTGCTAGTTACAGCTGATTTAAAAATTCTACTTTGGAACGGTATTCATTAGCTATCTCTTTCTATAATTATCCAAGACTTTTGATAAGTGAGTATTATATCAGATAGATCCTAGAGACATCAACCAACTTCTGAACTATATAATCATCAAATTACTCTCAATTAATACAACAGCGTGAAAGCATTCAAAGGCATACCATTTTATAATAATGAAAGCTAACAAGAAAAAAATTTTATGATACTTCTAGGAAGACAAAAAACATCACCAAACTATACCATTATATCTTAAACTGTACTGTAATTATATGTACGTTTCTTTGAAAAAATATTTGCTTAGGGGAAAGGGTTTGTGGCAGCTAGGCAGGTATTCACATACATAACAGAACACTATTAATCCACTCCACTTAAATATGAATTTTACAGCTATATATCATATGAAACTAAGCCATTCTGTTAAGAAGTCCTACACTTATGCTTCATCTTTTAAAAAGATAGTTTTCATATTGAGCAATATTTTAGCTTCTATAGTTTATGTAAATTACATTAAAGAACCTGATTAGATAACGATATGCCTGCATAAATAGAACTAAATGGACAAAAAAGTACATGGTGATCCTTTTACAAAGGCAGTTTTTACACAACTAAAATAAAACAGTAAGTTGAAAAATTACCTAATATAATGTACTCAGTGTTGGTAACTGAAATCAAATAATTTTTCTTTATGAGTATTGAGGCAAATTTATTCAGAAAGTTACCACCGTAATTTCATTTTTATTATATATTTATAATTCCATCATGCCACAACAATAAAAAAGGCAAACCAGATCTTCTATCTTCTGGTTTATTATACCTGTGTTTATATGTTTATGTATATCTATTCTCTGATTTGTAAGCACATGTTTGTAACATATATAAGGGGGATATATACGCATCTTTAATTATTTGAAACTGGTTAAGTTTTAAAATGGTAAAAATGTTCTCATTTCAGCAATCAGGTTAATCACAACATTTTAGCCATAAAAATATATTGACACAATAATTCTGCATGCACTTATTAACAAATAACTTTCTTCAGTAAATTCCCCACTCTATCCATTAAACTGCTGCTACATGAGCTGCTTTTTTTCTAATGAAAATGATATAAATACAAATAATCTAAAGGTTTCTATCTATTTAATTAGTTGTTCTACACATTCTGCCCCTGTTAAGTACAAATCATTATTTTTAGTTTCACAAATGGTGAAAGTAAAGTTCGGTGATATGTAACAGAATGTATCTCCTGAGATTTACCTGTCTCGCCTTGCATTTAGAACTGAAGACTGTCCATTCACCATGGAGTGATGGGTTATTGGTGGTGACGCTTTGGAAGCGGTGGGGGAGGTAGTCGAGGAGGAATTGTTAGTAGTGAGGTCTAGCCCTCCATGCTTAATGCCGTTGTCTTCCATACTGTGAACTCCAGTCACTTCTTTCCATAACTGCTGAATCTCAGCAGGACTTAAGCCAGCTATAAAGTGAAAGAAAGCCCCACTAATATAACAAAGTAAATTTCATATAATGAGCTTAGTATTATCACTGGGTTAAGGCCAACCACAAAAGTGATGTTACCAGAATTATTAATATATGATAATAAACCACTTTATACCATCAGCACTATCGTTTCCTCTTCAATAATCAGTTATTTGTTAAAGACTACCAATTCAAGAACAGTACTAGAAATAATAGTATTGGGAATAATATCAAGGATCAGTAGAAAAAAAACACAGCAAGTTCCATTTGAAAATTAAACTATTCAACTTTGAACTTTTTAACTAACTTTATTCAAGCTTTTACTTATTGCTAGTATGAAGTTTTTATCAGTGAGGAACTGAAAGAACATTTGGAAATAACACATATCAAAAGAAATGAAAAAAGAAGTAAAGTGGGAAACACAAATGTCAGGGGAAAACAGCAAACATTCAAGTCAAAAGAAAAATAGATTTGACAATTATCTAGTTATTTTGATCTTTCTCAGAATGGCCAAGGAAATAACTGAATTTCATTTTGAGGTCCTGAATAAGCCAATATTCTAACTTACATGGATCAATTAAGCAGATAATATCTAAATTTCTCCTTCATTTTATGACTGATAGAATAAATCAACTACTCATTTTAAACAAATTCCTGGCTCAGATTATGCAAATTTACCTGACTTATGATGAATGAAAATAGAAAAGCTAGGTACAATACTTTAGCTTTTCACTGTAATTTTGAAATAAGGAATTGAGAGACTGTTATTTACAGTATTTGACTTACAAAACATTACTTATATATGCCAATTTCTGTGCTTTCATATATTCTTTATATACCTTATGCTCCTTAATCCTTACTACAGTCCAATGGAGCTGACACTTTTATTGTAACCAATTTATTTACAGATAAGGAAGCAAAGAGGGAGAGAGGTTCAAAAATATATCTAAGGTCACAAAGCTTATGTGTGATAAAGCTGGGATTTCAATCCAGGCAGTCTGACTTGAATGCCTTAGCTCCTAAAATATTTTATTAAAAATATGAAAACTGCTGAATAAAGATATACAGGAGGAAATGTACTTGTAATTATAATTGCTATCATTTATTGAGCATCTACTATATTCTGGCGCTTTACATTCATAATCTACATTAACCTCACCTGACATTAGGAATCATTACATTTTATTGATGAGGGCATGGAGACTCAGAAAGATTAAATGTGTTTCCCCAGTCACTAAGCTCATAACCAGTGGACAGAATTCAAACATGATGCCCTGTGGGTCCAAAATCTATGTTTTTTATTACTGTGTTCATCTACAATATCTGATATAAGGATGGAAATGCTAATCAAACTTCCCCTGCCCCTCCCCCCCACATCAGATGCTCTAGTGATGCTGATCATTTGAGAGCTGCGTGACAGTGAAGTGGCTTGGAATAGGCAGGGGAGACTGGGGAAAGATGACAGAGTACGATGGTGAGGAGAGCTCTCTCACCCCTACCCCTGCAAGTGGAAAAAAATCATTGATCTAGACATAGTGGTAAGTAGCCCAGAGCAACAGAAGAATTCTCACTGTTCCAAACATAACTTCTGGTCAAATTATTCGTCACAGTGGAAACCTTAAACCGCTATGCCTATCACAATTTCAAACAGACAGTGTTACTGAGAGCTACCATTCTGGTGATTCTGGCTCCTCAAGATTTTAAGACATGGCCTGAGACTAAAGACAAGACAGGGTAACTCAGATTCCCAAAGTTATTAAAAGCTGTTTTTTCTAAAAAGAAGAGGATGGGTTAATAAAGAAAGGTATTTCTGTTACATAGGAAATAATTTCTATATAAAGATTGCTTTAATTCTAGCTTTAACCTGGGATACTGAAACTTTTCTGACCATGACTTTTTGTTACCTGGCTGCATGTATTATGTGTCCTAACAGCAAAACTCCACGAGTAAATCCTTTTCTGTGAGAGCATCAACACATCCTCTGCATCAGAACTCTCTGCTGCCTCTCTGCTCCACCGTCAGCTCTTGCCTGGACCACTGCCATAGCTTCCTGACTGTCTTCCTGTTTTCACCTTGGCTTTGGCTAATTTACTTTTCATCTATCAGCCCAAAGTTATCTCTCTAAAGGTAAATGAGGCCACGGCACTTCCCCAACAAACCCTCCAATGGCTTTTCGGCCTCCAATGGCTTTTCAGCCTCCAATGGCTTTGAACTTAGAGACAAAAAAAAAACAACAAAACTTACCATGGCCCATGAGGTTCTGGCAGTTATCATTTGGTTCCGGCCTGTCTCTCTGACCTCATCCATCGCTGTCTCTCTCCGTTTCATTCTGTTATACTAGCCTTCTGCTCTTTCTCGAATGCATCAAACATTTGCTCCCTTTCGAGCTTTCCTCTGGCGGCCCTCACAGCCTAGGCCGCTCTGGTTGCAAATCTTCTCACGAGTTCTTCCCTCCCTTCTCTCAGGTGGTTCAAGGGTCACCTCCTGTGAGAGTTCTCTGTCCACACTTATCAACCATTGCCCCTCCCCACCTGCCTTTTATCGTGCCCTTCCACCTCACCCTACTTTATTTTTCTTTACGGCATTTATCGGCCCCTAAACTATATTATTTATTTGCTTTACAGTCTCCCTCTACCATTTTCTAAGAGCAGGGATTTCTTATTTTACTTATTTTATAGACCCCCTCAGTGCCTAGAACAGTGCCTGGTATGTGCTCAAGAAATAGTTGTTGATTTAATTGATTAAAACGGGTTCATACAGTTCTCGAAGACATATTGGTTTGCACACGGAAGTTCTGTGACTCTTAAAGGTCACACTATTTATAACCATTGCTCTCCTATAAGGCCAATGTCTAAAGAATTATAAATGGTACTAGTTGATTCTAACAGGCTGAGTGGCTAATAACATTTTATATTTTGGCTAAAGACTCTTAGACGTTTTTTGAAACTATACCAGTTAAAGATGTTATTAATAATTTAGTTTTTGGATTTTATTAATAATTTAGTTAACCTAAATATCCACTTGCCTTCTAAAAGTAGAAATCCATTATACTATTCATTTGCCTTGAAAATTAGTGGTATCACCATGATATCACAATGATAGGGTGACAAACAGTAGGTACATAAACATTTGATAAATATAACCTGCTCATCATCCAAATAATGATCCTTAATTAAAAGAATATTTTAAAAATATTAAATATTTATATATTTTAAATATTTAATTTTAACTATTTTAAATAAGGGACAGAGAATAAATAATGTCAAAAAGAGATTTCTGTTAGTGAAACTAGCTCCCCAAAGCATCTACATATTAGAATCACTTGGGGATCTTTTAAAATTTCCAGTGCCGTGACCATAGCCCCAACAAATCAAATCACAATTTCTAGTAGCTTTTGAAGCTCCACAGATGATTCCAATGTACAAATAATTTGGGGGGAATTTTTTTTTAAGTAAACTATTACATTGCCCATGAGACAAAGTTTTCGCATCAACTTGCTTAGCTATTTTCTATGGATACAAAACTATTTATGAAAATGAAACAGCTAGCCAATCCATTTTGCAGCATTTTGAAAGTTTGGGGAGTTTTTTATGTTTTGATGTTAGGCAAGAAGTAATTTACTTTTTCAGGCAGTAACTGTGTTCTATGGAACAGTACTCTCGAAATGCTGTTAGTCTAAGATATCTCAGAAGTCTGTTGCTTCCATCTTGGAGACTCGTGGTTCATGTTAGCAAGTAAAACAGTTCTGAGATATCTGTCTAGTAACAAAGAAAACTTGAGTCTCTTTCTTTAACTCAGTGTTTTGCAAATATGTTTGAAGGAAAAAAATTAACTCAACAAATTCTTTTTACAATTACACTAATTTATTTCAGTTTTAAATACCAGGTATAGGCTTAGGATTCAAGTGATCTCCAACCCAGGCCCCTTCCCTGAATTGCAGGCTGCCTATCTAGCATCTCCACCCTAACAAATTCTCAATTCTTACATGTCCAAAACTAAGCTCCTGTTTTTTCAGCTCCTCTGACCCCAACTCACTCCTCTAGCAGGTTTCTTTGTCCGTTTTATTTAACAGATACGTACATAGTGCTTCTCATATGCCAGTTACTTTTCCAAAGGCTTCATACATAATAACTAATGTAATGCCCAAACCACTATTATTGTTTTTATTATTACCATCACTATTTTCATTTTAGAGATGAGGACACTGAGGCACAGAAAAGTTAAGTAACTTTTGCTCAAGAGCTAATACATGGCTGAGTTCCCCTCACATTTTCAGGTCATTACTCACACAGCCCCTTCCCAGGACTCCTTCCCTGGCTACCTTGTCTACAAGTTCAACTCCTCCCATCTCCTGTGGTTGCTTAATTTTTTCCTATCCTTGCTTTTTAATTTTTCTCCTTAGCAGTTATCACTATATATTTTACTTGACTTATTTGTTGTCTGTCTTCTACAGTCTGTCTTGTTACAGTTTTTACACTAAAATGTAAGTTTTATGATGGCAGAGTTTGCTGTCTGTTTTCATCATGGCTTTATTCCCAGCGCCTATATGAGTGCCTGCCGTGAGTAAACACTCAATGAATGTTACTTAATAGAGCTGTTCAGGGACTTCCCTGCTGGCTCAGTGGTTAAGAATCCGCCTGCCAACGCAGGAGACATGGGTCTGAGCCCTGGTCCAGGAAGATCCCACATGCGGTGGAGCAACTAAGCCCGTGCGCCACAACTACTGAGCCTGTGCTCTAGAGCCCGTGAGCCACAACTACTGAGCCCGCATGCCACAACTACTGAAGCCTGCGCACCTGGAGCCCATGCTCCGCAATGAGAAAGCCACCGCAATGAGAAGCCCGCGCACCACAATGTGGAGTAGCCCCGGCTTGCCACAACTAGAGAAAAGCCCACACGCAGCAAGGAAGCCCCAACACAGCCATAAATAAATAAATAAATAAAAGAGCTGTTCAGTGGACCAGAACACTAGTGTAGTGGCAAGCACAATCCGGGAATCAGTGGACTAGAGTATCACAGAATAACAGTCAACTTAAAATCTTAAGTGAAGATTATTCATTTTTCCTTTAAAACATATTTCAAGGAAATATACATACAATACCACCGCTGAAAAGTTTTATAATTTCATAATTTAAAAATTCCGTGCCCACAAAAAATTGAGAAACCCTGTTCTAGTTTTGTATGGTGACTTGGCTTCATTCACTGCCAGGACTACAAATAAGCATTAAAAAGTTTCTTTTTCCAGGGCTTCCCTGGTGGCGGAGTGGTTGAGAGTCCGCCTGCCGATGCAGAGGACACGGGTTCGTGCCCCGGTCTGGAAAGATCCCACATGCCACGGAGCGGCTGGGCCCATGAGCCATGGCCGCTGAGCCTGTGCGTCCAGAGCCTGTGGTCCACAACGGGAGAGGCCACAACAGTGAGACGCCCACGTACCGCAAAAAAAAAAAAAAAAAAAAGTTTCTTTTTCCAGGAGTTGAGAGAATAAAAAGAAGAATTCCTAATCAAATTGCATATAATATGACAGATAAAACAATTAAATAACAATTCTTTATTTCTAGAGTTAGAGTTTGCAGAGTACTGGGTGCCAAGCACTGTGCTAAGAATTAATGAAAATTTTATCATTCATATCTAGATTATACATTCTTGGGGCATACAAGGGGTAAAAGTTTCACGTATTGGTAAAAATTACATGAGCATCTTTTTCACACTCAGAAATAAATGATCCTTTCCACGTCCTTTTATTTTTTACATCCAGTAATTACTTTTTAATATTAAATAAATAATTTTAATATAGTACGATATAAAGTCAGTCTACTGTGAATTTTTAATTAATTTATTTTCTAGGGTTATTTACAATTAAAAGTAATAAAAGTGAATTTTGGTAAAAATATTTGTATTATTCACATATTTTATTGAATGATTTGATATTCAATACTTGAAATTATTGAAATATTATCATTAATTTTCACTGTTCACCTTAAATTTTACATTTTGAAAAACTAGTATACACGCATGGCCAAAATAATTGAATCACAGGGAAGGGTATGCATTGTAAAATTAAATTTCCCTACCAGCCCTGACCTCTGGGTCCCCAGTACCTCTCCAGTGGCAACCATTATTCCAGTTTCTGAGCTACCTTCAGAAAGCCAAGTGTTCATTTATAATTTGCCAAACCTAACATCTTATGGATCTGTATTTGACTAGGGGCTTACTATAACCTGTATGTAAAATGCCCATCTTTAAAATGTACTTTCAATGACAGGTGTACCTAATACACATTTCGTCCAAATGCTGAATTACAAGAAGTAAAAATAGCTATTTGGCTGAAACTGAGACCAAAGGCAAATATCTCCACCAAGGAAAGAATTTCTGGGATACAGGAATATATCTGATATAAAAAAATTCCTGCTATGATTTTACTATGAAAATTTTTACAGGCTACATTTTTACAGTTTGATATTCTATTACAAAAACAATGACTTCTTAGTTTTCTTGATCATGACATTTTAATGTGGCAAAGTTGACGTTTTCCTTTTAAGTCTTCCCTCAACACATAAAGAATTGACAAATAGAACTTTTTTTTTTAAGACAGATGGCCTAAATGGCATTAAACCTATTTTAATATACGTATGTTAGTATACTAAACAATTCTACAACAATTAGAATTATGACATAATTTAATCTCCCTCTTCCTATCTCATTTAAATTTTCTCAACAACTAACTCAACATATTTTTAATATCTCCCTATGTATTTATTTATCCCTAAGTTAGTTTTTATGCATAACAGCATTCACAAGTAACTTTGCAAAGTTTTACTCCGACTATAATAAATGTACCTTCAAACTTTAGCTCATTGATGTTGTTTTCAGCATGTAAAACCCCAAAGGAGATTTTCCTAAATTACAAATAGAAAATTTACTGGTATTTGAAAGGGAATACTAAAATGGTAACAATAATTCTGCATGACGTACATTGTTCTTAGTGCTGGTGCTGTTACCCTGATTAGATATATGTTCTATGTAAGCCCATGATCACAGATTAAGCAAAGAGATCAAGGATGCCAGAGTGGTGCTGAAGTAGCCATTTGGCTATTTAGATTTCCATAAGCAAAGCATGAAGTCCAAGCCAAATAGCTGACTTTGGCTGAACACTGATGCCAAAGAAAAACTTCAGCACAGTCCTAACTCAGCATGAAGGACCTTATTATATTTTATTTAAAAAGATATCATTTTCTTTATTGTTCCACAGATTCCAAGCTCATCTAGTTCTACAAGGTGTTAGTTTAAAACAGGACTGGCTGGTTACCTAGCATTCCCTGTTTGGTCTTTCAGATTGGTAATGAAAATGGTTGTTTTAGATAGCTTCTACAAATTCAAAAATATTTTAAAAGTTGGAATTAAACATATATACACATATACAAATATATATGTGTGTGTGTGTATATATATATCCCTATAGTAATACTAAACCTATGAATATATTGCGTATTGGGATACACTGACTTCTATCTTATATCAAAAACATATCAAAGTTTAAAGTGCATGTCACAATAATTTCCTATTTTTTAACCTGTAGACAGTGGTACTGAGTCACGAAAATATGTCACTAATTAATTGCTAGTTGATATTTAAAGTACACATTATATCAAATAGCTTTATAATCAGTATTTTATTCAAGATTGATTTACAAATCCATCCTTTTTTGACTTCTGTATACCTACAGTCACTCTATATACATACTTAGAGATCGTAATTTAATTGCCTATTTCACATTAAAATCCAATATTATAGTAATGTTCATGATGACTTAAAATGCTTAATATTTAAAATGCCTTACTTTAAAATGATAAAATACATCATTTTGCAATATAGAGAAAAATGTCTGTAAATCTCCTTATCAAAATTATAATTTTGTTACATCTATCTGATTCTCATGTACATATTTTTATACAGTTGAAAGAAACTGTAACTTTAAAAGTAGTCTGAGCAAGCTGTATTAAATCATGGGGTAAGTATGGCATATTTTTATGCCATACTTATGGCATATTTTTAAAGATACAGTGAGAATATCACCACTGCGTGTTAATCCTGCTTGGTTTTCACATGGCTATTATTTGTAGCTAATCAGCCAACCAAAAACCTGAGGCAAGGTGAACTGAAAATTGATAAAAAAAAAAAAATTAATTGTCCAAAATAACCAGTAACTGAGGCAGAAATGATTCAGCGCTTACATTATTTAACAATTATTTCTTCACTTTCTCCCACTCTGAGATTCCAGAGGAGTACTATGAACTTATGTTCCTTTACTGTCACTGGTTTATAACACATTCCACCTGTGTTGGGCTGATGGGACTCTCCACAATGGCACTTTTCACACATTCATCTAAACAGCTGAAAACACAATGATGACTTCCATCTTTTTTGTTCGGACCTAGAGATTATCATACTAAGTGAAGTAAGCCAGACAGAGAAAGACAAGTATACGATATCACTTATATGTGGAATCTAAAAATAAAAAATGATACAAATGAACTTCTATACAAAACAGAAATAAACCCACAGACACAGAAAACAAATCTATTGTTACCAAAGTGGAAAAGTGGTGGGTAGGGATAAATTAGGAGTTTGGGATTAACATATACACACTACTACACATAAAATAGATAGCCAGCAAGGACCTACTGTATAGTACAGCGAACTATACTCAATATTTTGTAATAACCTGTAAGGGAAAAGAATCTAAAAAAGAATATATATATATATATATATATATACCTGAATCACTTTGCTGTACACCTGAAACTAACACAACATTGTAAATCAACTACACTTCAATTAAAAATGTTTCTTAAAAAATACACTTTCTGCTCAAACCCAGATATGTTTTCAGATTTACTTCCTTTCCCTCAACGTTCTCCACT
This sequence comes from Grampus griseus, assembly GCF_964374135.1. NCBI lineage: Eukaryota > Metazoa > Chordata > Mammalia > Artiodactyla > Delphinidae > Grampus > Grampus griseus. The sequence continues at coordinate 34,745,388 of NC_139003.1, forward strand.
CTGTGAGTTTTATTTCTCATATATCTTACAGAGAATACAAATAGAAGAAAGTAAGTGGTGATCATTTTGTTGGGTAGAGAAATAGCGAATCACTACGTTGTGCAGATCAGGAACTAACCCAGTGCTGTAGGTCAATCATTTCATGATGTATGTAAGTCAAATCATTATGCTGCACCCCTTATACAGTGCTGTATGTAAACTATATCTCAATAAAACTGGAAGGAAAAAAACAAATAGAAGAAAAAAAGGAAGATAATGCTATCAAAAGAAGGCTCAGAAATTAGAGAAAGTTTTCATTTGAACACTATTAGAATGGTTATATCATAATGAATATTCTTGTTCGCAAGATATTTCTATGCTTGTTTTGGAAGAATGCAGTTTAACAAATATATTTTAGATAATTACATCTTGTTTCTACGAACATCTATTTTAAACATTCTTGAAATGTTTGTTTGAATGGTTTTACTCAAATAAAATTATATTTCCCTATTGAGGAGAGAAAAACACCCAGATCCCAACTATATACTTTATTTAAATTTTACTAAGAAAATCAATGACATAAATTTATTGCTTCTGTTTTAGTACAGTTTCTATGAAAGAACTCTATATTTACATTGAACTAATTTATAAACACTTTTATTTTTTAAACCTTATTTCTTTCTTTGTCCTCAAGTTGTATTTATTTTTCCATAAAAACAATTATTTGTGAATAGAACATTCACTGCTGTGGTGACGCTATGGTTTATTCCAATTCTCTTTGGAATGACACAGAAAAGTAGGTTTATTGCCTTGTTTTTCTTTCACTATTTTTTTTTTTTTTTTTTTTTTTTTTTGCGGTATGCGGGCCTCTCACTGTTGTGGCTTTTCCTGTTACGGAGCACAGGCTCCCGATGCACAGGTTCAGCGGCCATGGCTCATGGGCCCAGCCACTCGGCGGCATGTGGGATCTTCCTGGACCGGGGCACGAACCCGCGTCCCCTGCATCGGCAGGCGTACTCTCAACCACTGCGCCACCAGGGAAGCCCCTTCTTTCACTATTTAAACTTTATCTTTCTTGATTTCCTAGGAGTGATTCAGTCAGGTGAATTAGAGGATCTGAAGTCAAATGAAAGAAGAATTCTGGGAAAAATAAGCCATGGAGACAGTAATTTGATAAATAAAAAGAAAAACATTTACCACAATATTTATAATTTAATGTGCCCAAAATAATAATTATGTGTATTTAAAAGACTCTTTTATTAACCTAATTATAATTTTTGTATATTTAATTGTTCTTGATTTTCTTCAGTGTATCCTATAGAGTCAGAAAAATGCACAGCAAGTACTAGTGCAATGTGAGCCCCTCTGGAACAAATATAAGTGACTTGAATGAAAGTTCACTTGGATTAAAGTTGTTCCAACAAATTCCAAATGGAAATTAGAATATGCTTTTAGGATGTTTATGGATACATGACTTTTACCTGTATTGAGAATTTTAGCACACGAAGAATGATTCTGTTTACATTCTATTTCCTTTTTTTTTTTTACTTAGAACTCTTTCCATTTCCCAAAAGTTGACTCAAATAATGAATATATACAATTGTATATTTGTATGGTATTGTATTATTGAATTATCAAAGTACATCCGAAGTTTTCTTATCAGAAAAACAAGAATACAATTGCCAGCTTTCTAAAGCTGTAATTCACAATACAGTACATGTATACGCAATATCCTTTTAGAGAAAGGAGGATCAATATGGTCCCAGGATGCATGATGAGGTCCCCCAAAGCATAACTGGGACTATGCTCTGTAGAAATACATAAAGTCTTCCTTTTATATATAGCGTGAAGATTAGGAGCGTCTATCTTTTTCTTATCAGTTGTCCACCAAAACTCCTATCAGCTCACTTATGTTAAATGGAGTGTTGTTAGTCTTCCCACTAATCCTATTCCCTGCAGATCTTCCGTGTGTATTCAATAGCTTGAATTCAGTAGCTTGAATTGTGTTGCCCTTATACATTTTCTTCCATAAGACTAATAAATACACATTTAATATCTAACAAAGCACTTGAAAGCGGTTTACTGCACACTTAAAAAGCAATGTGGAGTAAAACTTCTGAGTCTCAAGAAAAAGGGGCATGCAACCATGTTAACAGTCATTTCTTTTTTTAATTTTTATTTTATATTGGAGTATAGTTGAATTACAATGTGTGTTAGTTTCAGGTGTACAGCAAAGTGATTCAGTTATACATATACATGTATCTATTCTTTTTCAGATTCTTTTCTCATACAGGTTATTGCAGAATACTGAGTAGAGTTCCCTATGCTATATAGCAGGTCCTTTTTGGTTATCTATTCTATACATAGTAGAATGTATATGTTAATCCCAAACTCCAAACTTCTACTAACTTTGGGTTTTGTTTGTTCTTCTTTGTCTAGTTGCTTCAGTTGTAAGGTTAGGTTGTTTATTTGAGAGGTTTCTTGCTTCCTGAGGTAGGACTGTATTGCTATAAACTTCCCTCTTAGAACTGCTTTTGCTGCGTCCCAAAGGTTTTGGATCGTCGTGTTTTCATTTTCATAACAATCATGCTTTAATAATAAACATAAAGGTTATAAAAATGAAAGTTCTCAAGGTGTAAGGTAGACAGGCTACACAGTGGCAGCAATGCAAGCTGAGAAATGGAGTGTGCGTGGCGGTTTGTATGTACCTTGAGGCAGCGACTGGACAGGAAGGGCCGCCTGGCCAGGTGGGATGGAGATGAGTCCCTGACGCTGAAGGCTGAGCAGATGCTGCTGCTGCTGGAGTTGCTGCATCTGGAGGAGCTGCTGCTGGAAGACAAGCTGCTGGGCCGCCAACTGCTGCTGCTGCTGCTGCTGGTGTCAGAAAACCCAACCCAGTGAGCGAATGGACGGCAGAGACTAGGGTCTGTGCAAACAGCCCTCCTACAGCGATACGTAAGCTTCTTTCATCGCCCCGGTACGTTTATGAGTTTATGAACGGTCATCCCATTGTCAAAGCTCAAGGGCAGAATGTGAGCAAACTCTAGATTTTCAGTTGCTTTTCTTTCAAATATTAACACAGCAACAGAGAACCAAGGAACTTGCACTGAAAGGGGATGGAACAAGGTCTAGAGAAAGTGTGTCACGAAAGTTCAGACTTCTTAAAAATAGGCTTATTGCAGATGATAGAAAATTTACTTAGACTCAAAGAATGACACTTTACGGAAACAGTCAACCTCAACAACACTTTTGTTTTTTTTCCAACTGAATAAGTTTGATCTGCAGAAGTCCATGACCGTGGTCTCTAGTGACCTATTAGTAAACTGGGATGTAGCCTTCATAGGACAGGCCTGTTAGCTCTCTCTCTTCCTCTTCTCTCTTATTGGAATATATGAAAGGTAGAATTATGTTCAAGGCCAAAAAAAGTGCCCCTTACTGGAAGGAAAAGTGTAAGTTCCCATTTTGTGAGGCATTACAAGACAAAGCAGACTTCTTTTGGACTCGGGAGGGTATGAGAAGGCAGTCACACTTCAGAGAAAGACAAGCTGCTGTGAAAGACCTTTCCTTTTTAGTTTGGGGAAAAGAGAAACTTCTGATGCGCTCACTGGAAAACAGACTGCATAAAGGAGCAAGTCATGTGGATTGCCCAAAGCCTCCGGAGAAATAAGGGAGCAATTTCTATTCTGTAGTTGATGGCTGTCTGAAATTCTATTCACAAATCCAAACAGAAACAAAGCCTCAGGGGGTCAAAACTGTTTCCTGTACGTTTGCATAATGGGCAGCTTGAAGACAACGGCTCTGTTACCTGCTGATCAATTTAACTACTTCAACTGTTTTGTTTGTATTATGTTTATATTTGATGCAGTTTGCTGACAAGCACAAGCGAGGCCTGAGAAGCCAGCTTGTCAGTTTGATTTATGAGCATATCAAACTGGAACTTTCTACTCGCCACTCCAAACCTACAGTAGCAGTTCATTAATCAGGGGCCTGTGACTTTGAAATCTGGGCTCAACCACTTTCTCCCTGGCTTCCCCTCCCCCCCACCCCAACTCCCAACCATGGGCTCAATTTGCATGCCTGTCCTCTGAGCTGCACCACTGAGAAAGATAAGGTTCCCTCACCAACTTCGGTTCTCGGGTGGATACGAGATAATCAGTACTTTGTCCACCACACAGCTTGCTCTTTGTACACTGTGATTCATTAGTGAACGGGAGACGACAGCAGCATTGGATCGTAACTCTCAAGTCCCACGCTGCAAAAAAAGTAGAGCAGGAGAGCTCTCCTGTTACTGTTATGAAGCTCAGTACAAATGTAGCATAATGCATCTTGGACAGCAAGGGCCTGGTGATAGGAGGGTCTAACGCTGCCCTGGCCTCCGAGGGCCCCTCCCAGCCTCGCCCTCCTCTGCGTGGGTGAGCCGGCCAGATCCTACCTCTTTCGCTTGCTTTCCGGGATGCTGCTGCTGCTGCTGTTGTTGCTGCTGCTGTTGCTGCTGCTGCTGTTGCTGCTGCTGCTGCTGTTGCTGCTGCTGCTGTTGCTGCTGCTGCTGCTGTTGCTGCTGCTGCAAAAGCTGAAGATGTAACTGCTCTTGCTGTTTCTTGTAAAACTCTTGTAGTTGTTGCTGAATAAACCATTTTGACTTTAATAAATAAAGGCAAAAGTTGCATGTATTATAAACCTCCTAAACTCCTCTAGACTGGCACAGGGTCGAGTCTCCATTAAGATGCGTCTCACAAGAACAACGACAGATACGCATTGGATTCCAGGAGACAGATCTACACATACACTGTTTTTGCCAAGGCAGCTCTGAAACTTTCCAATCCAGACTCCAAAGTATCCTAAACGAAAGGGTATAGAAGATCTGTATTCGAAATGGCTAGAGCCAAATGAATACCCTCGATGGTTATATCTGCAGCGGTAATAGCACATAAAAATAGGGTCTACTCTACCATTTATAAGAACCAACTATAGAGTTACATAAAATTAGAGTGACCGGTTCTTACTGGGAAAAAAATTGTAATCCATCGGATGGACGGGAGAACGTCAGACTTAGAAATATAAGTAACTGGCCTGTGGTCATCATCACAGAACACAGCAAGTCAAATCTTTAAGAATTTAGGTAAAGCACATTATTTTCTGTATGAGAAGTAAGTCTATAACATAAAGCCCACTTTATATAAACTCAAAGCTCTAATGATGTACATATTAGGAACATTAGTTTTGCTATTGAAAAAAGATTAACCTCATGAATTGGTGGCTCAGCTGTTCAACTCTGTTCTAGTTAGTAGCTACTTCTATTCCTAAAATCTGAATTTATTGGGGAAAGGAAAGTTTGGGACATTACTTTCCCTACTGTAACAAAATAGCCAGTTCCAATTTCATACTTATGTGAATTAAAAGGAGGGTTGAAGGGTTAGAAATTTCAAAAGCAACAATTATCTGTAAGTCTCTTTGCACTTTTGTTGGCAAGGCTCCAAATCCAAAGCACCTAAGTAGTTGAATATTTAAATATTGCTTCATCTCATGTTGAAATGGTACCTATTTCTTACGCTTACTCCAGACGTTAATGAATTTAAAAAGAATAAGGGATCTAAATTTTACTACTCGGTTCTGCAATTAACATGCTACGTTTGTGTTCTAGCATGCTGACAGGTTGTCCTTTCCAGTGGAGAAGGAACTGTCATATATGCCCATGGCACTGTCAACACGGGTGCTAGCACTCCAAAGCAGGTAATCCACATTACCTGCTGCAGCATGACTGCCTGCTGCTGCTGGAGAAGGGCTTGGAGCTGCTGAGGAGACAGGACTTGCTGCTGAAGGATCTGCTGCATTTGCTGAGGGGTGATCACCTGGGGAGTCATCATGGCCACCGACACAGGCACCTTGACAGAGACAGAAGGAGAAAGAGTGGACGTTACCAAACGTCTGTTAACCTACTTCATAGCTATATGGCATCCCTACCAAAATCTTTAGTAGTGATGACCAATCATTTTTATAGAATAATTGTTATCTTATTTAACTATTTAATAATGATATTTTAGGCACCACAGTATTTAGACACTGGCTTTCCAGAGGCATCAGATGTCATCAGATTCCACCTTTACGTTCCACACCTCTTACGTATTATGCTAAGATGTGCTGCTTTGACTAGCATAATTAGAAATAAACAATTACATGTCAGTTTTCTCAATACTTCATAATTGATAATCTCATCAATGTCACAGTGCTACAAACGAAAGCCTTTTGAAATGATTTACAGGTATGATTAAGATAGATATGATAAAGATTAAACGACTGGAAAAATACACATTTAAATATCTGTTATCAAAGTTAGTAAAAAGAATGTATGTGCAGTGTACTTATTCATAAAATATAACCTGTCTTCAAAATTTAATATATATATATATATATATATATAAAATATACACAGTACTAGAAAAATACACACAGTAATACATATTACTACATGAGTACTTGGAGTAACTCATATAGGATATTTATTTATTTACTTACATATCCCCAGAAAATAGCTACATAGATAGGTCCTCTCCAAGAAGGGATCATAAGCCTCGTATTCTAGCTTCTCCTTTAAACGTTTTCTTATTTCAAGCTAACTAAACGTATACTGGGAAGTCCAGAAATCTAAAGATTACTCAAAGGCTATTTATTATACTGAAAAATAAAGTATTTTGCTCAAAATGTCCTTTCTACCATTTTCTTCTCCTTCAAAGTTGTAAAAATTAAAGAGTCAAAAAGAAAAGGAAATAAGGAGGGAGAGAAAGAAGCAGAAGAGAAAGATGAAGCAAGGAAAATACAAAGTAAGGAAAAGCCAGGGGGAAAGTCTGAGAGAAAGAGAGAAAGGCTGTGGAGAGACAGGAAAAGGTTAGCAAGAGAGGCGAACAGGAAGTCCTCCTGCACGGAAGCCTGATGTATCTATCTGCTCAGTTGGGCGGCAGTCACACTCTTCGAAGGCACTGCTTGTACTAACCAGAAAGTAATCAGACAACTTGTCAACTTGCCAAGTTTGCAACCTTTGAAAAAGTAATCATTTTCTTTCCTAGAGAAAACAATTCACATTTACTGTAAATAAAAGCAAGTATTTATATAAACACCACTTTTGAACAAATTCTTGGGACAACATGTGTCTTTGAAAACAGAAAAAGATTAACAGACATGGTTCACAATTTATCCTCAGAGTCATTTTTAATACAGTTCAAACTTTTCGAGTCTGGCACTTTATATCATAAACAAATTAATTATGAAATTAATAATGAAAACAAAGTTAGGGGCTTCTCTGGTGGCGCAGTGGTTAAGAATCTGCCTGCCAATGCAGGGGACACGGGTTCGAGCCCTAGTCCGGGAAGATCCCACATGCCACAGAGCAACTAAGCCTGTGCGCCACAACTACTGAGCCTGCGTGCCACAACTACTGAAGCCCACGCACCTAGAGCCTGTGCTCTGCAGCAAGAGAAGCCACCACGATGAGAAGCCCACACACCCCAATGAAGAGCAGCCCCCGCTCGCCGCAGCTAGAGAAAGCCTGCGTGCAGGAACGAAGACCCAATGCAGCGGAAAAAAATAAATAAATAAAGTTAGAAGAAAAAAATAAAGGAAGTTCAGGATGGATTAATTCCTCTCCCTCAAAAAAAACCACTTCATATTTCATACTAAAGAAAGAGTATTTTCTATCCCTTGCTCTCTGGAAATATGGATTAATTAGATGTAATTTTGTAACATGAGGGGAAAATATCACAGAATAACAGAAAGGAATTCAAAAGTGCTTTTCAAAAATATTTCTGGATTTTTTTAGAACATACTTTCATACCTATAGATTACTGTACTTGAAAGCATCATAATAAAAGGCATTCTGAAATGTATGCTGTAAAATTAATTGATCCAGTGGGTTGCCCATGTGTTTAGTTGTTTAAATATTTAACAGTCAGTTTACTTAATTGTTCTTTGATAAACAAAAAGAATGGTTAGAATCAGCAGTTTGGAAAAAAATTATCTATCTACAAAAATGCCTTTCCTTCCAGGAATAATTTACCTCATACTGTCTCCAAATAACAAGGAATGAAACTGAAATGAAGGAACAGAGAAAGACAAACAGGTTAAACTTTAAAAAGGCTGCCAATCCAGATAAATAGATAGGTAAGTGGGTAGCTAGATTATATATATGTAGATAGCTATACACATGAATATAGGTAGATACCTTCTATTAAATCTATCATGTGATGAGAAACTTGTCACACCTCTCTCATCTAACAGCCCCTTACCACTTTTTAGCATATGGAGTATTTTCACTTAATTAACTCTATCTACAAGTAAAGGTACTTTATGTGTAACTGATAACAAAGGTACTTTATAAGAAAAGTAATATGAATGGAGGCATGCAATTATTATTGTAAACTGCAAGTTTACAATCAGAATTCATCTTATACAAATTATATTACCCTATAGCTTGCTGCTAGCATGACTGATTTGATGTACAAGCAAGTTTAAGCAAGTTTTCTACCTTTGCATTCTTTAGAGTTCATTAGCCCTTTCACCATGGTTAAATTAATCATGTTTTATCCTTGAAATGGTTTGTGAGTGTCTTCCTTACATTTAAAAGTTTATGACATAAAAATAACCATTATGTCATTGTCATCCTAAAATCATATGTATCACACTTACGTGATATTCTGCAAATTTTAAGCAGATTCTGGGCTACCCTCTAGGAAACTGCCATCTAACACAAACGATATACAGACATAAGGATATGTAGAAAAAGGACTCAACTAATTGAACACTCTACTTCCATAAGATATGTACAAAACACAAACTGAAATTAATTATATATATAGGAAAGCACAAGTACACTTCTGAGGGATTTCTAACATTACAAATAAGCCAATACTATCACCTATACATCTACGTACATGAGCCCATCCAAAATGAAACATTTGAGGCTATTAAAAATTTAAAATATTTTATTAAATAGAAAATTAGTTTTTCCTACAACAAATGTCAATTACATGTTATATGTAGACTGCTCCACTGGCCTTGTTTAGAACATGCAGAATTTCTCCATGTTTAAGTGAATCATTTTAAGTGACACGTTTCCT
>NC_139003.1:34759473-34841973 GCF_964374135.1 Grampus griseus
CCCTACTCCTCTCATACCTAAGACATTTCACTCTAACTTTTAAGACATATGAGAGTGTAAGGTAGATATAAAATCCAGTTATTACGAAATACTATTTTTTATGAAAGCGTAGGAATTTGATCCATGAATAGCTTAAACCTGACATATTCTATAGCATTTAGGTTAGATTATAAAACTACCCTGAGTCCTATTTATATCTTATACCGCTATTTAATTTCACATTACGAGATATCATACTGCTGTAAATTATGTTGGATAGAGTACTATTTTTTCCTTAGTTGCACCTATTTTGTTTAATAACTGACTTTCCCGAAGATTATAAAGCTGTGTTTAAGATAGAGTTTTGCTCATCCTGTCTCAATAGACTTCCACGATTACCTTTTGCCAACTAGTCTTGTTGAAAGGTTTCTAGCGTTATAGGTAATGTAAAGTCCATTAGGTCAGCCTCTTCATAGCATGACATGCAGTAAATTACAAGTGCTTCAAGCAGCTCAGTGAATTACAGTTCATCACTTTGAAAGGTTTCCCACTACAAGACCACAGATATCAGATCTGGCAGTTAGGATCCAATTAACACTTTGGTCAGAATAATCAGATTGCATGTGTAAGACTTGTATAATTCGTTTATTGCTTCCATGCATCTTCTGTCTGTAGGTAAATTTGTTGCTGTTATTTCAAAGCTTGGAATCAGTATTTCACTTGCCTTTAGGTTATATTTCAAGTTCTTTTGCAGTGCAGTGATGAACTCCCCTTGTTTCAGCAATTTAGATCACTTGTCCTGTAGATATTACAGCTTGAGAAATGGTTTGTTGCTGGTAGTTTTGTTTTGTGCTCTTACCATGTCATTATACGTCTAGAAAAAAATCGCTAGCAATTTTTACTAAGCCCGTTTTATTTAGTGTATCAGAGACAGTTTTCCCCAATGTGATCACTGTGAATCTTGCATAACAACCCTGTACACCATAAATGACATATGCAATGACATTTACATGTGTACTGTCATGCAAAACTATTTCTTGCTACACTGAATATAATACCATGACTGAATGAAAGAAAACATTCTGATTTGGTGATATCATTTTTCTAGCCATGGTCAGTTATTCACAAGAGGTCCTTCAGGGCAAGACTAAGGAGAAAATGTTATTCTCACATTTGGTACTTTTGGCCAGGACTTTGATAGCTAGTTGACCACACTTTCAAATATTATGGCTAACTGGATAGAAATCTGGAAAGAATAATTTGGCCCAAAGGATAATACAGTTTCTTAAAAATAAAAAAGGATATACAAATTCCACCACTGCAATTTTTAAATCACAATGGCCTAACAAATTTTCATAAACAAAAAAGCCTAAAAATATTTCCTGAAATAGCATCACATTCAATTCTCAATGAAGCTTATTTGTTATAAATTACTGTTTCTTTATTCTCTTTTATATTATACCTAATGCAGATTTAAGTTCCTAGATTCAGAACACATGTTTCAAATCTAATATAAACTGTCACAGTACCATGAAAGCACAGTTAAATTCTACTTAGAAGATATATTAAAAATGATTACTCTTTATAGATGAAATGTAAGTGATAAAACTGGACCTACTGATTGAAAAGATGCCTCTAGTTTGGTTTTACACAGAGAGCTATTTAATGATTAGTGAAGATAATAGGACTAGTATTCAAGTTTCTTTTCATAAGTGGCCATTTCATTTTCCATGCATTTACACCACACCAGAGAGTCAAATAGATAACACAAATACAAATATTTCTTCTTTCGAATGATGATAAAAACAACACTAATGAAGATGCAGATAGCAACAAAAAGCCTGGATGCCGTGCCAGACTCTGAAATCAGAAAAATTCAAACTGAATGTTGAATCTCTCACTTGTTTGCTTTGTCGCTTTGGTCAAGCTACTTAACTTCTCTGAGACACTATTCCTCTATCAGTAGAATTAAAGTAAGAATATCCATTGTACTTGGTTATTCTGATAATTAATGATAATACTGCATGTAAATACGTAACACACAGTAACCACTCAAATTATCTACCTTCCCTCTTTACCCAAATGAATTTTTCCTTCAAAGAGACTTCATTATACATAATAATTGGCCTCAGTTTATACAACTGGAATGCTAAGAGAGGCTATCTTCTCTGTAATCTCCACTCAGATCTAAAAACATTAAAATCGAGGGGGATCTCATAATCTACACTGAATCCTGAGGGGTTTATATCAGAAAGTAAAAGTTAAACAAAAAAGTGATACATGGTATCTGGTAATAGCGTTCTGTGAACATTACTATGTTCACATAAAATACATTTATGCAATCTACTATTTATTCAAAAGGAATATTCTGGTACAAAATACACGTCAAGCTAAAGATTTTGGTTTTGTTGGTTGTGCAGCAGGCAAACTTTGTCTGAGAAAGTGTGTCCTTGTCAACCCAAACCTGGCCTCAGAGTAGCCTAAGCCTGATAAGGGCTTTTTTGCATCAATTTCTACCAGTACCTGTTATTTGGTTTCTAAATATTTGGGTTCTAACTCTTGCTCACAAAATCCCTTGTGTCTTAGGCCCCATCCCCTGTTTCTGGTTTAATCTGTACTAGCAAGTCAGTTTTTTTTTGGTATCTAGATGTTACTCTTCCTCCAACTTTGGCTCTAACCACAATTTCTACTTGTTATATAACTTCTTGAATAATAAACCTTCCTGCAGACATTCATTCATCCAACCAATGTCTGCTAACTTGTGATGGTAGAAGGGAAGGTAAGTAAATGCACAATTATAGTTCAGTGTGGCAAGCGTCATGATAGAAGAATGTACAGAAGAAATAAAACAGATATCAGAACAGCATAATGAGGAAAGGCTTTCAAGAAGAGGTAATGCTTAAGTTGGGTTTTAATGGATGAATTGGAATCAAGGATATTGAAAGACCTCTCTAAGCAGAAATGAGGCATGGGTGAAAGCAATAAAAAATCATTCCTGGGCTTCCCTGGTGGCGCAGTGGTTGAGAGTCCGCCTGCCGATGCAGGGGACGTGGGTTCGTGCCCCGGTCCGGGAAGATCCCACTATGCTGCGGAGTGGCTGGGCCCGTGAGCCATGGCCGCTGAGCCTGTGCGTCTGGAGCCTGTGCTCCACAGCAGGAGAAGCCACAACAGTGAGAGGCCCGCGTATCACAAAAAAAAAAAAAAAAAAAAAATCATTCCTTATGACTGGAGGGTGTGGTACACGTAGCATAGGTAGGTAGGAGCCAGATGGTGAAAGGGCCGGGCTACTAAATTTAAAAGTTAAAATTTTCTTCTACAAGCGTTATATGAATAGAGGGTTGGGAAACATGGGGATCCTGAAGAGTTTAAGAAAAGTGATAGGACCAGATTTGAATTTTAGGACTCTCCATGTCAATAATGCTAGTGAGGGGTTACCATGGACATTTTAGATTACTTGCATGGGCTAGAGAGGAAAGGAGGGGTTGAGAGATGGTAAGGAATCTAAACATACAGGACTCGATTGATTACATGCAGAAGCTGTGAAAGAAGAGGAGCAATCTAGACAACCACAAAGTACCTGAGCAGATGATGGTCTCATTGATTAAGGTAGAGAATACAGAAAGAGAATTCGTTTTGAGAGGAAAGGAAGGCAATATGTTTAATGTTGGGCATGCTGAGTTTAAGGGCCCTGTGATATCCAGGCTGCTAAGTATGTGGTTCTTGAACTAGAGAGTAGTGGCCTCAGATTTGGACTTGGGAGTCATTAGCATATCAATGGTATTTGAAATAATAGTGTAGGTGAAGTTACCCACGAATCTGTATGGGTTGTATAGACCGAGGAGAGCAGAGGACGGAGCATGAAATTCTGGGGTAGTTAATTTCCTAAACAAATATTTATCAAACACTAATAATGTGAAAGTCCCTGTGCTAGGTGCTGGGGAAATGACGGTGAACCAGTACAAGTGACCTTCCTTCTTGCCCCCTCCCCTCTCTCCTTTCCTTTCTTCTTTCCTTCCTTCCTCTCTTCCTTCCATCAGCACATGTTTATTAATCAGTTAATGTATGCCAGACACATACTAGGAGCTAATACTATAGGAACAAAAACTGTCCTTGAAAAGTTAATACTCTAATGGAGGAGATATAAATTAAATCAGTAAACTGGTGAAATACGCAAAATAATTACAAATTTTGTTATGTTCTAGAAGGAAATAAAGAAGGTGTTAAACAAGGAATAATAAGGCAGATCATCTTAGTAGGGTTACAGAACACCTCTCTGAGAGATAGCATTTAAGCTAAGCCTGAAGGATGAGAAATAGCCACATATTAAACAGGATCAAAGAGGATTCAAACTAATGGAGAAGCAGCTCACACTAACTTGAACTTGATCTGGAGCAAAGGGAATGAGGTGGAGGCAAGGTTGAAGAGCTCAGCAAGGGCCCAATATAATCCCCGTTTACATCCTAATAGAGGACATTAGTGATTTGCTAATCACTAATCATGCAACTAATAACTTATATGACAATCATAGAAAGTAATCTAAAGGGGAAAGTAAACATTTGTCATTTGAGGATACAGAGAGGAATCAGAGCCTAGAGAGCATACTGAGAAGACCTAGCTTGAGCAGTCTCTTTTGAAACCAGCAGAGAGGTAGAAAATCCAAGAAAACAGTGTTTTAGAAAGAAATCTTGATCAACAAAGTCAGATGAAGTGAACAGGTTAAGATAAGGATGAGATAATGTTCCTTGTCTTGGTTAATGTGGAGGTTACTGAAATGGGTTAAAATAACCTCAGGGGAAGGTTGGTCAGAAGTCAGATTATAGAATGATGAGGAGTAAAGGGGCAGTAATACGTTGGAGATAGTAGGCCATTCTTTTTTTTTTTTTTTTTTTGCGGTACGCAGGCCTCTCACTGACGCGCTCCGCGGCATGTGAGTAGACCATTCTTTTAATCAAGCAGGTTATGATGAAGGTGAATTGCCAAACCAGAAGAGTGTGTGGATTTCAGAGAGTCTTAATTTTTTAAGACAGAAGACCTGGGGCATGTTTCTATGTTGAGGTAAGTAGACTAGTAGTGAGGGAAGTGCTGCAGGAACATGAGAAAAAGGTGGAGCAAAGTTCTTTAGTAGGTAGAAGGAGACAACACCAAAACAACAGATAGTCCATCAATGAAATGAAAAGGCAGTCTACGGAAGAGGAAAATATTTGCAAACCACATATCTGATAGGGGTTAATATCCAAAATATACAAGAAATTCATACAACTGAATCACATAAAACACCCCAAATAACCCACTTTAAAAATGGTCTGAATGAACATTTTTCCACAGGAAATATACAAATGGCCAACAGGTATGTGTAAAGGTACTCATCTTCACTAATCATCGGGGAAATGCAAAATGCAAATCAAAACAACAACGAGATATCGCCTCACACCTGCTGGGATGTTTACTATCAAAAAGATGAGATAAATGCTGGTGTGAATGTGGAGAGAAGGGAACCCTTGTGCACTGTTGGTGGAAAGGTAAATTGGCATAGTCACTATAGAAAACAGTATGGAGGGTCCTCAAGAAATTAAAAATAGAACTATGAAATGATCCAGCAATCCCATTTCTGGGTATTTATCCAAAGGAAATGAAATAATCATCTTGAGATATCTGTTCTACCAGGTAACTGAATTATTATTCACTATAGCCAAGGTACAGAAACAACCTAAGTGTCTGTCAACAGACAAATAGATACAGAAGATGTGGTAAATAAATACAATAGAATATTATTCAGCCTTAAAGAAGAAGGAAATCCTGTCATCTGCCACAACATGGACGAACCTGGAATAATTGTTGTATAATCTCGGAGGAGGAAAGGTCTAGTAACCATGGCACAAAACTAAGAAGCCATAAAAAGAGGACCAATAAATTCAACTTCATTTTAAAAAATCTGCATAGTAAAAACCAAAATCAAATTAAAGGTAAATGATAAATTAGAGATGACAATTGTATTTCGAATTTCCCTAATATGTGAAAGTGCCTATAGATCAACAAGAAAAAGACCAACAATCCAATAGAAAAAATGGGCAAAGTACTAAACAGTTTGCAGAAAAAAGCGTCTCTTACATATGGATATATATCCAACATAATTCAAAACAAAAGAAAGTTAATTAAAGATATTCTGAGAAGCTTATCAGATCGGGAAAGATCAGATTGTTAAATAACACTGTGACGGTAAAGTTGTGGAAAGTAGACACTAGCTTACGGAAATATAAAATGGCAACAGATCTACAGAGAGCATTTGGGTAATATCTATAAAAATTACAAATAAACATATTCTTTGACCTAGGAATTTCAGTTCTAAAACTTTCCTCAGTTATACTTGTGTATATGTGAAGTGACATTTGTTCAAAACTATTCATTGATGCATTTTTGTTAGCAACAAATGAGAAACATCCCAGGTGACAATCCACAGGAGACTGGCTAAATGACATCCATCAGTGGAATACTACGCAGTCATACAATGAATGAGGAAGCTCGCTACGGATTACTCAGTTTTTTGCTTTTTATGCTTTTTCGATTTTAAACTATGTAGACATTTTAATTAAAAAAAATAAAGAATTTTAAAAAGCAGTTATAGGGCACATTAAGGTTATAAGGAACTCACAGCTTTTTTTTTTTTTTTTTTTTGCGGTACGCAGGCCTCTCACTGCTGTGCCCCCTCATGCCCCCCACCACCACGGAGCACAGGCTCCGGACGCACAGGCCCAGCAGCCACAGCTCACGGGCCCAGCTGCTCTGCGGCACGTGGGATCCTCCCAGACCGGGGCACGAACCCGCGACCCCTTCATTAGCAGGCGGACTCCCAACCACTGCGCCACCAGGGAAGCCCAGGAACTCTCAGCTTTTTAAAAGAAATATGTCCCAAGAATAATGCCTCAAAGAGTTAATCAAATTCAAAATACATATTGGTAAATACTTCCCACCAGTTTTAAATTATTATAAAAAAATCCTCTGAGCAAAACTACTGACATAATAAGACAAAGTAACTTAGCTGTGACCCTCGTGCCACAGTAATGTTTAAAGATCTTGTCAGGCTAGTGAGGTTTTCCAGTGTAATATATTTTAAAAAGTATTCCAAAATAGTATTAATAAGCAAGAATTCTAATTTGAAATAAACAGGTGATGAGAGGAAAATTAGATAAAATGTATCAGATCTCTTCAGGGATACCATGGGAATAGAATTTATATCCGTAAGGTACTTTTTTCATCTGTGGATATCAAGGGACTGATAAATGCTATTGTCTTATACAGTTGACAAAACCTGGAAGAGGTAGACAGTTACTAACCCTTTGGTTATAGGAATATAAAAAGTGCCAAAGTGTGTATCAAGCCCTGTACTCTGTCACTTAAAGGTATCACTATTTTAGAGTCAGGCTTCCTGACATTCCATTTCCCTCAAAAGACTACACCTCCAACACTCTTAACCTTCTCTTGAACACTAGTTCTGAATCTATTAATCAGGGATTTATCCAAACCTTTACAGAACCTCATTTATTCACTCATTCACTTCCCAAGAGAAGATAATATTGTTTTGCCAGCATGTACTTCACAAAGCTTCTAAACCTACAGACTTGTCAATCTATAACCTCTGAATCCTAGACAGAGATGTGGAAAAGATTAGGTCCCATATTAGAACAGTCAGAATATATGAAGGGTGGAAATACTAGAATACTAGCAATTCTTCCCATTAGGGAAGTGAGCATTCTAGGTCCTATCCCCCCAGTCTCAGGATCTTCTGGATCAAATCCAGGATATCAAACCCTCAGTTTCTAAGAGGCCTATGTACCTCTTTCCATTTTTGTCATGTGAAACTAAGAGGAAAGAAACATGCTGGTATGAACTATATCCAGCCTCCTATCTAGGAATTTTTAAACTCTTTGCTATAGTGTTTTTTCATATAATTAACTTTTATAGACTCCCTAAAAAAGTAGCTTTGAAAAAGTTTTTCATAATGAATTTAAATTGCTTTTTATTATTATTCTATTCTCAACCCTCTTGCTTTTTGCTCCCCACCCCCTTGCCTACCTTACTCTGTCCCACTTCCTCCCTCCCCCACTTTCTGAACTTTTTTCTGTACACCTTTACCCGTGAGGGCAGCATTATTTGTTCACATTGAGACGATATGGTTATCATTATCTTAGATCAAAATCTCTAAGGATGTTAATTGTCAGTAATTGGTTACTACCTAGATGCTGTCAGTAAAGATAGTTCCCTTTGGAAAGAACAAAAAAGGAATACCAGCTTGAGGTTGGACGGGGTGGATGCATGGAGATAAAAACTTCCGGAGGCCTTTGAAGCAGTGAAAAAGTATTCAGAATGGAGCTAGGTCCTGTGAATTTAGCTAAACGCATCATGCTTTAGGCTACTTCTTCCTAGGCTTTGTATGGAAGGCTAGACCATTATGTTTAATGCTGTGTACTCAGGGCTTAATGTGGTATTTGGCACAAAATAGATATAATCAAAAATGATTTTGAAGAATAAATTAATGAAGGAATATTCCTCCACATACCAGCTATGTTTCCTCTGAGTGGTGTTGTAGGATGTGGCGACTAGGAAATAGGAAAACAGAGGTGTTTCCGAGGGCATCAAAAATATAACATAATGCTTTCCCTATGGTCTTTTCAACATACTAGCCCCTTAAATACTAAACTGAAAATGAGTACAGTTGGGATTTGATTAGAATTTTTGAAACTGCTCACCTGGGTGGCTCAGTAAAAATCCCTGTTTCCAAAGAAGAAAACAAACAAACAAAAAGAATCAGAACAAATTTCATTTCATATGTCCCCAATAATGCAAACAGAGTTTGCATGTGTGTTTTTTTCGGCATATTCATAAAGAAGCATCATAAAATAACTCCACTGGCTTTTTGATTACTCTTAAAAAACTCATTATAGATGTGCAAAGATAGCAGGTAACATATTTCTTATGCTTTAACCACAGAATTTTATATATTTTATCTCAAGTTCTTTTTCTTTACAGAAACTTCAGCATTGAAAAAGGAATAACAATATAAGCAAAAACTAAAAAAGCTGAGTTACTGGACACCTTTCATTTTCAGTCAATCAGTTCACATTGGGAAACGTCTGATTTTTATATTTATTGCTCTGTCCTTTGTGCTGCAGTATGTAAAAATAACTACTAAGCCATTTTAAAATTCACCTGTTTAAATGTCTGTCTCTCCCCTGATGTAGTACGGTGGAAAATATGCTTTATTCACTTAGGTATACATAGTCCCTAGCATATTGCTGGTATATGGTAGATCTCAATACGTGTTATTGACTAAATTATACCGTAAATAAATGTAGAAAAAGTTTACAGAAGTAACCTTGCTTTAAAAATTGTTTCAAGATTATATACATAATGTATGCTCCATGTTGAAATTTAAATATTAAAATACAAACATCACCTATAATTCCATTATCTTCACTACCATCAAGAGTTGGTGCATTTTTTGTATTTTTAAACCCACTTTTAACATGAAATTTATTTTCTTTTGTTTAAAAAGTAATACACAGTCCTTAACGTTCATTTTAAAAATGCCAAAAAATAGAAAGAATTAAAAAATTACAGTTTTACCGTTCAAATCCCATTCCTTTTATAGATATAGACAGTCTTTGCTTTGTATGGTCCGGATAGGCAAGAATTTCAGTTGCAGTAGTTTAACTAAATCAAATAAGTCCCCAAATGACTTAGTTCAGATTTAGTTACCATAGTATGTTAGCTATGAAGAACTACATAAAGTATACACTTAGCTGCTAGATCTTCAGTCCGTGGATCACTACATAAGTAATAGGTGTACATCATGATTCACACCAGAAGAGCCAGTTGATCAACACCCAGAGTCCTGGGCCATAGAAACTGGGAGATAATAAATGTGCAGTTTTAATTTGCTAAGTCTGTGGGAAGTTGTTTGGTGGCACAATAAAATTAATATACTAGGATAATATTTTGATTTACAGACTTTTTTTTTTTCAGTGCTCTGTGGATATGGTCCCATTGTCTTCAGGCATTTGGTATTACAGAGGAAAAAATATCTGAAGTCAGTTCACGTCACCCATCTGATTTGAGGAAAGCTTTTCTCCCCATCTGAATAATTATAAAATTATTTCCTTTGTGCTTATATTACAAGAAATTTGCCAATATCAGGGTATACACTTTCCTCCCTCTTTCTCTCTCCCTATCCCTATTTCTTCTATTTGTTTTTAAGAATGATTTCTTGAATTTTATTTTAGATACTATTTCTATTTCAAATGTTCTGATTTCATCCCAGTCAAGAAATGTTTGTATTCAGGAACTTGCATTGTTTTTAGGTTCAAACTCCATTCTCTACCCTATCTATGGTTGTCTCACATTTTAAAAACTTTTATACATGTCCTTTATATTGAGAATAAAAATTTCTCTTCCATCTTAGGGATTTGATTTACAGTGTCAGCAGGACTTTTAACTACCAAATCTCCAAAGAAAAAATTAATTGTGATATTGCATTTTAATTTCTCTGCAATCTTTATTCCATCATATTTTCATCTCACTCTCTTCGAACTCATACCATTTTCTTCTTATCTCAACCTGTTCTGATCTTATAGCTCTCTCTGTTTTATAAAACCTGTGTTTTCTCGAATCCTATTGAAGATGCCAAACATGTTTACATGTTTTTCTTTTGGATGATGCAGTAAAGCCTGAATGCATTCTTCTTCCCAGTTAGCATAAAGGACTTCTTTTCTCTTGTTCTACATTTTTCCATCTTTTCCTTCTTAAGCAGTGATGTATTTAGCCTTGTACTTGCCAACAGACAGGTTGGTGGATTATAGTTTCCCAGAGTCTTTATCCACATGGGGTAAGATTGAATCTTCTCAGTTTGGTACCCATGGCTTTACAAAACTAGCTTGATTTTGGTGGGCCTTCATCTAGTGTAGCTCTGCTGGATCAAGATGGAATTCTTACTCCTCTCCTCTCTGACATGTTCATATAATAAAAGAGCATTGGTGTTAGAAGGTGGGCTCTAGAGTCAGCCACGCTGGATGAATGTCCCAAGTCTCACCAGCAAAGCTAATGTGGCCAAGTCATTTAAATTCTCTCTGCTTCAGATTCCTTATAAGTAAAAGGGGGATAATAATATAAAAACCTCATTAATTGTCAGCATTAAATGAGATAATGCGCACGAAGGGTTACCACAGTACTTGACACTCTGTAAGCACTCAATATTGGTTTTCCTCTAATTCGATTTTTATGGGCATGGAAAACCCATTCCCTTCAAGTACACTGTTACCAAGGCTCTGTGTTTACTCTGTGTTTATTTGTGAGGGTGTCTCTCCAGACTACAATGCACTATGTCACCACAGGCTCACTCTGTACAACATCCGGCTCATTTTCCCAATCATGTTGCTGTTTCTGACTCTATGTACAAAGAGAGAATGAAGAGAGGGCAAAGGGAAGGGGACTCAGATTGCTTCAAAAACTAGTCACAAGCAATTAATGAGATAACTCAGTTTTCTGATCACTACTGACCTCATGGTTCAGAATAAGAGGACAGACAAAGGCAAAAGGTAGCTCAGGTGGGCTCCAATTTCACAAAATCTTTAAAGTTTTCATAGGTCTTGAGAATGCGGAAATTTCTTGAAAATTGTGAGTTGGCTTTGGCAAGCTTATCTTATGACCCATAAAGCACATGTACGTACCTTCTCTGAGCTCAAGATCTGAAAATAAAGCTGCCAGTTGTACACACACCGATAACTAGACCTCACCCAAACTCAGTGCTTAATCCTGAGCCTGCAAAGCTGCTTCTCTTACTGTGGACACTGTCTCCTTGAACAGGCACCATTGTCTCCCCACTCAGCCAAGCTCAATACCCCAAGGTAATTTTTACTCCTCCTTCTACCTCAGTTCTATTTTCAATCAGTCAGTAACTACTGCCCGATCGTTCCTACAATGCCTCTCCAGTCCCACTCCCTCTTGGCCATTCACATTTCCTCAAGTCTGGATTTCTAACTTCACCATTTTCCATCTGGACTATTGTTACTGTCTTTGAAGTGTTCTTCAGCCTCTAATGTTTTCCTTCTCCAATCAATACTCCTTATTGTTGCCAGAATTATCTTCCCCAAATACAAATCTCGTCATGTCACTACCCTTGTCAAACACTAAAAAGGTTTCCCAATCCAACAGAAAACAGTTTATTTTCCTTACTTTAAATTCAAGGTCTAGAGCAACCTAACCTCAACCCCTTTGCAGGTCCATCTCCTCAGAGATCTCTTCACAGCACTCATCAGTACCAGTGGGACACCTACTACCCTTTGAGCATATCTGCCACTTCTGCTTCCCACTAGTTTAGCTTTTTCATTTCTCTCAGCCTGGAGTGCACTGTGTTGGCAAACACCAAAATCTACCCAAACTTTCCCCATCGTTCAAGGCTCAACAGGGGGGGCCGCCTGTGAAATAATCTCCAGATGCTTGGATGAGCAGTACTTTCTTTTCTATGCCTTCACTTTACTTTGTTTATTCTATTATATTTATCCCATTCTGCCTTTTATTGTGATTATTTACACTAAAACCAGATTAGAGAAATGACTGTGCTTCATTTACTCTGATCTTCCACAATCTGGCAAAATATTTTTTGCACATAGTAGTTGTTCAGAAAAAAAAAATTTCCTGAAGTTATCAGGGTTAAAACCTTCAATATGTGAATACTGCTTTATTACAATCATTGTATTAAAATTACATACAAAATGCTCATATTTCATGTAGAAATGAAAATGAATAAGACTATAATTTTTACTTTTGGCATCCTCCAGTATTTTGGTGTCACAATCTGCTGAGAAGACATAATAGCAAGGTAAAATATGTAAATGTGAGTTTTCAGGGCACAGATTATTCTCCTGCATCGTAATTACATTTAATTTAACTCTTGTGTGTTCTTGACAAGTACAACTTTGAGTTAAATCATACTGTGGGTTTGCTGACACTATTTGTATAGCATTTAAAAATTTACCAAGTATCATCACATTTCTTCTGTTGTGTCATTTGTTAGATGCCATACTTCCTATTATCTACTTTTATAGGCTCAGAAAGACCAAGACATGTGACAGAATAAATAAGAGGAAGAATTGGAACTTGAATTAATTTTTCTTTTACTTTACCAAATTTAAGGTGTTGTTCACCATTTATGAGATGGTGGTTTAATTTTGTTGAATCCTCAGTGTCTCTAATAGCCCCATATCTCTGACTAGGATGTATGGGAGTCTTTATTGAAGGCTTAAGCAGGCTTGGCTGCCAAACAGGGTGCCCACAGAATTTACTGGTACATGTATGAGAGTAAAAACAGGCAATATTAGTAATTACAAGAAGAGACAGATGTCAGCCAGAACTATCCTGGATAAATTGAAATGTGCATTCTAGCTACTGGCCTTAAAAATTGAGAACCATGTTTTCTCCTCTGCAAAACCAAAGCAGAGAAAGCTATTTATAAATTTTCTATCTTGAAATATTTATTAATTTCTATTGGAAAACTGTATTTTTATAGCAATGATATTTTTAAAATCCAAATTTACTTAAAAGATTTCAATAAATATTTAGTTTGAAATAAACCGTAAAAATATTTATATGCCAATTTTAAGTGAAAAATTTGCCCCTCCTCCCAAAACAGGCATAAATAAATATAAACACATAAGAAAGCATTCTGAGAACAACAAAAATCTTAGGTATACTTATTCTGCACTTAATGTTGCAAACGGTCACATAGTTCATGTCAGACCATAAGTTGAAAGCATCCTTTCATCTACAGCATTTCCAAAGTCTCTCTCTAGTCTATGGTTTTGCAGATCCACTTTTATTTATTTTTTTTGGAGGACTCTGATTTTTATTTACTTTTTACAAACAAGAATTGTATATATTTAAGATGTACAATATATATAGTGTGAATTGACAATCTAACTATTTAACATACCCATCACCTCCCAAAGTTAGCATTTTATGTGTGTGTGAACACTTGAGATATACTCTCTTAGCAAATTTTAAGTATACATCATTATTAACTATAGACACTATGTTGTATATTAGGTTCTTCAGAGCTTATTCATCTTATAACTGAAAGTTTGTACTCCTTGATCAATATTATTTTTTCTAATTAAGAACTTTTAAAACACCATACAGTGGATCCAAAGGCTGTGGATTGATTTACAACAAATATCAACATATAACTTTGGTTTTTAGAGTCAAATTATTTAAAGGGACTTTGCTTAAGGCTTTTAGTTCAGCCTTACCTTCCCTTGGTAAAATTTAAGTCACTTGTAATAATCAAAATTTCTGTAGGGGAAAATCAGCCATCTACTACAAAAGATATTAGCTATAGGCCAATCATTCTTACTGAAAAATGACTTAAAATTTCAATTCTTTAATTTTGTAAAATTCCCACTTGCTAGTCTATGTTAGGACACTGGAATTTATCTGTAACCTCAAATGGTAGAACATCTTCAAAGAATTTTGCTTTCTTCCTGTTCAGTCACCATCTAAAATATTCTTCCAGTAACAAATCAGGTAGTTTAAATCTCTTTGTTACCAATTAGACCAACAAACATTTATTGATGGCAGAAATGCCAACCATAAAAGGTCAGGGATACTTTCATTCTTAGGATGCAAAGCAGGTTTTCTTGAATTCCTTTAATCCCAGTTTGGAAAAGTAATTTAACACCCAAATAATCGTGACTATTAAATTTTAATATAAGTCAAATGCTCTGAGAACATTTTGTAATGCTCAGCAATTAAAGGACCCCCTTCTTTCGTTTTACAATAGTGAGTAAAGTTTTGATACTAATGAATACAACTTTGATGTCTTTGCACCTGAGCCTCGCCTTTGATGACCTCACAGCATACAACTTACTCTTTGGCACTGACTAGGTGCCACTGGAAAAACGGGCATCACAGCTGAGTGTAATGTCCCATAAGAACAAAACCTGCAAAGAGTCATTGTTTTGCAACATACACTGGCCTGGTGATTAAACTCAATGCTACAGTGATACCAGGATATGAACCTCTTGTATTCAAGACGCAAATTGGTCCATAATGTTTTTGTGTCATTTTTACAGATATTTCAATAGTGTAGAAGTAACCATGAAGTAATTTCACAACATCTTCAATATTACAATTGCATAGTTCTCTATTTTTGGAAAAGAGTATTAGTATTTTACTGAACTGTATTCTTAGGACAATTCCTAGATTCCTTGAATATTTTTTATACAATAATATTTAATTAAATGTGATTAAAATAGGTAAAATAAGTGATGATAAATAATTTCATTTTCCATAGTGATATGCATGGCTCATGATGGGCTCACATAAGGAACGAAAACGTATCAAAATATCATTAAGATTTTGTTGTTTCCATAGCTATTGAAAACAGCAATCTGATTGATGAAATTTAAGTAGGCTTCTGGGATGAAACTCAGGTTTTTCATTGGAATACAGGGGAATCATAACATATTATTACATCTATAATAAACTATAAAAAATAGTACATATTCCTTCCTAGGGGCCAAAACCAACATAATCATAAGAATATTTTAGAATCTCTTACAAGTCATGAGTAAATATTTTATTCAAAAGATATATGGCTATATATCAATAACTGCATTAAACATAAAACTGTATGCTGCTTACAAGAGATATTAATAAAACATAAGGACACAGAAAGGCTAAGAGTAAAAACATAGTAATAAATTTAACTTGGAAGCACTAACCACAAGAAAGCTAGAGTTATCTATACAAATATCAGAGAAAGAAGAATTTAAGGCTAAGAATACAGTTGATCCTTGAACAAGGGGAGTTTGAACTGCATGGGTCCAATTATACACAGATTGTTTTTTAGGAGCAAATACTAAAGTTCTACATGATCCACAGTTGTTGAATCCACGAATGTGGAACCGCATATATATGGAGGGCCAACTCACGGTTATAAGCAGATTTTCGACTGAGGAGGGTTGGTGCCCTTAACCCCCACGTTGTTCAAGGGTCAACTGTACTTTTAAGGCAACATTATTAGAGATTAAGGAGAACATTTCAGAATGATAAAAAGTTTACATTACCAAATAGATATACTAATTCTCAATATGCATGCGCCTAATAGCATAGTTTTAAAACACATAAAGGAAAAACTGACAGAACTAAAAGGAGAAACAGATCAACACACACTCATAATGGGGGATTTTAAAACACCACTCTCAGTAACTCTGTATAAGCAGATACAAATTCAGTATGATAACAGAAGATGTGAACAAGACAATGAATACACGATCTAATTGTTACACTCACACACATATATCTATATGCATATATATACATATACATAACACTGTACAAAATAATGGCAAAATGTGCACTCTTTTCTAGTGCAAATTAAACTTTATCATAATAGATCATATCCAAGACCATATAAAGCAAGTGCCAAAAAATTTCAAAGCCTTGAAACACTTATGTTTTCTTACCACTGTGAAATTAATCAGCGTTAAAAGGTAATTTAAGAAATCCTAAAATATTTTGAAATTAAATAATGACTAAATTATGTATGGGTTAGAAAAGAAATCATAATGGAAATTAGAAGACATTTTAAACTGAATGATTGTGGAACTACAATATATCAAGTTGTGGGATGCAGCTAATACTATGCTTAGTGGGAAATTTAAAACCTTAAATTCATACATTAGAAACAAAGAAAGACTGACAAATCCATGATCTAATGGTCTACTTTGATAGGTTAAAAAAGGAACAGTAGGAGAACAGTATGGAGGTTCCTTAAAAAAAACTAAAAACAGAACTGTCATATGGCCCAGCAATCCCACTACAGGGCATATACCCAGAGAACACCATAATTCAAAAAGACACATGCATCCCAATGTTCATTGCAGCACTATTTGCAATAGCCAGGACATGGAAGCAACCTAAATGTCCATCAACAGAGGAATGGATAAAGAAGATGTGGTACATATACACAATGGAGTATTACTCAGCCATAAAAAGGAACAAAATTGGGTCATTTGTAGAGACGTGGATGGACCTAGAGACGGTCGTACAAAGTGAAGTAAGTCAAAAAAGAAAAAGAAATATCATACATTAACGTATATATGTGGAATCTGAAAAATTGGTATAGACAATCTTATTTACAAAGCAGAAATAGAGACACAGATGTACAGAACAAACGTATGGATACCAAGGGGGAATTGGGAGATTGGGATTGACATATATACACTATTGATAGTATGTATAAAATAGATAACTAATGGGAACCTACTGTATAGCACAAGGAACTCTACTTACTGCTATGTGGTGACCTAAATGGGAAGGAAATCCAAAAAAGAGGGGATATATGTATACGTATAGCTGATTCATTTTGCTGTACAGTAGAAACTAACACAATATGGTACAGCAACTATACTCCAATAAAAATTAAAAAACAAATTAAAACAAAGATGACCTATACAAAAAAGACGATGATATTTAAAAAATTAAAGTAAAAAAGGAACAGTAAATTAAAGCCAAAGAAAGCAGAAGAAAGGTAATAAAGTTAAGGACAGAAATCAATGAAATTTAAAAAACATGGAATCAGGATCACAGACATAACGTAAAACACAATACTATAAAACTATTAGATAACACAGAAGACAATCTAGGGGTCCTTGCATTTGGCATTGTTTAGATACAATACCAAGAGCATGATCCATGAAAGAAAAATTAAGTTGTACTTCATTAAAATTAAACATCTCTGCTCTGTAAAGGACACTGATAAAATAGTGAGAAGATAAGCCACTGACTTGGAGAAAATATATATCCAAAATATATAAAGAACTCTTAAAATTCAACAGTAAGAAAATAACCAACTCAATTAAAAAGTGGGCAAAAGATCTTAACAGATACCTCACCAAAAGATCTGAACAGATACAAATGGTAGTTTCTTGTAAAGCTAAGCAGTTTTACCATATAATCCAGCGATTATGTTCCTATGTACTAACCCAAAATAAATTGAAAACTTTTGTCTACACAAAAACCTGCGAACAAATCTTTATAGCGGCTTTATTCATAATTGCCAAAACTTGGAAGCAAGCAAGATTTCCTTTAATAGGCGAATGGATAAATAAACAGTGATACATCCATACAATGGGATGTTAATCAATTAAAAAAAAGAAATGGGCTGTCGTGCCATGAAAAGACATGAAAGAGCCTTAAATGCATATTGCTAAGTAAAAGAAGCTAATCTGAAAAGGCTACAATACTGTATGATTCCAATTATAAAACATTCTGGAAAAGGCAAAACAAAAGTGATGTTAAATTGTGGACTTCAGTTAGTAATTATGCATTAATGTTGGTTAATCAATTGTAACAAATGTACCACACCAGTGCAAGATGCAAATAATAAGGGAAACAGGGCAAGGAGGAGGGGAGGGAATCTGTGGGAACTTTTGTACTGTCTGTTCAATTTTTCTGTAAACCTAAAATTGCTTTAAAAAATTGCTCTATTAATTTTTAAAAAGTATACCCATGTCCTAAAATATACAATAGAGAAAAAACAACAAAATGAATGATTCTTTGAAAAAAGAATTGATATAGTTCTATTAATACTGATCTTATAAAAAGACAGAAATAATCAATATTGTAAGTGAAAAAGAACATCACTACAGATCATATATGTATTAAAATATAAGAATATTACCAAAAATTTTATGCTGGTGAATTAAAAATTTTAGGTGACTTGAACAAATTCCTGGAAAAAAACCTTAGCAAAAGTAGTAGAAAATCCGAACAACCCCACATCTATCAGAAACTGAATTACAAACTTTCCCACAGTGAAATATCGAGGCCCAGTTTAGTTTACCAGATAACTCTTCCAAAATATAAGAAAAAAATAATACTGGTCTGATACAAAATCCTCCAGACAATTAGTTTAGCATTTGAAAATCAATTAATATAATTCACCACAATAAAGAGAAAAGATTATATAATTATTTCAATTTACACACAGGAAAAAAAATGTGAAATAATTCAACACTTGTTCAGCATGAAAACATTTGGTAAATTAGGAATAGATGGGAACTTTCCGAATGTGAGAGAGTAGCTACAGAAACCTACAGCAAACACATACCTAGTGGAGAAATCTAGAAAGCTTCCTCCCAAGATGGGGGAACGAAACAAAGATACCCAGTATCTCCCAATTTATTCATCATTTTACTGAAAGTCCTAAACAGTACAATAAGTCAAGGACAGCCCAGTAGATCAATAAACTGAAGAAATAAAAGTATCACTGTTCATGAATAACATGGCTACATATGTAGACAATCCAAAAGAATCTACTCTGTATCAGAAAGATTACGTGAATTTAGCAATGCTGCTGGATCCAAAGTCAGAGAGATAATGGTAATGTTCTATTTCTCAGTCTAGATGGTGGTTACATGGATGTATTCATTGTGTGAAAATCCACAGCTCTATATTACTTCCAATTAATGCACTTTTTTGTATATATGTTATACTTTAACAAAAGATTATTTTATGTTGTTTAATGGGTATAGAGTTTCAGTTTACAAGATGAAAAAGTTCTGGAGATGGGTTGCAGAATATGAATACACTTAACACTACTTAACTGTATACTTAAAAATAGTTATGACGGTAAGTTTTACGTACATTTCACAATTAACAATTAAAATTGTTTACTTTAGAAAAGATGAATGGTATTAAGAAATTAATGTTAAAGGTTGGTGAATCTAAATAACACATAGAAAAAATTCAAGTCAGAAACTTGTAGCCCACGATTAGAGAAATTCTGCTTCCCTCTGCTCTGAGCAAAATTGTTACAGTGATAACAGATGGAACACTATATTTAGAAATCAAAATTCCTTAATTTTAAGGCAGTATTCATCATAAGATATATCACTGATTTAATAATACCTTTTGGGTGAAAAAAACCCACCGTATTTAAACTTACCTGTAAACATATCTGAAATATAAAAGTGTGTGTGCCTTACAATCAAGAAAATGTGGGATATCCATAAAAATGAAGAAAGATGGACTGGTTTGCCTGTCCTTGGAATGCAAACCCAATGTCTCAAGGTAGGTCTATCCTCTTTTCTTAAGGGATCTTGACCACAAGAGTATCAGGATTATGATAACAGAATCCAAAGAACCTGAGCATTATAGGGGATAAAATTTATTCTAGTACTATTTTACTTACATATTTATTAAATAGACATGAACACACACTCTTTAGTAGGCTAATTATTGGGGATATAAGAATATGAGAGTAGCCTCAGTCCCGGAAAGAAGCTGCGTTTACAGGGATGACATTTTTGCAATGAATCTGAGGTGAAATCATCCATTATCCATAATGGCATGACTAGATGAGATGATTATTAGTGCACAAGTGTACATTTTCATAAAGAAAAATCTACTCTACTCCTTCAGCCAAGTTGACTGTTGCACGCCTGCTGGTTGCAAGGACTATACACGTTTTCTTGTACTTGATTGAAGGCTAGTTATGCTGGCCAAAGGGCCACCACTAACCCATGAAGTGCGTTTGTACTCTTTGGACAGATTTAGTCTCTCAGGCACATGGCTTGTGGAATGAATGCAGCCGGATTTTGGCCCCAATTACCCGGTGACCTGGTGTTCTTGTGTAGGGCACAACTTACACAAGGGTGTACAGTTACCCGGCCTGGACATACACTGGCTTAGTGATAAAACACAGTTGCCACTTTTGCTGGCATTTGTGGTGATACCTGAACAGCAGAGCCTCTTGCATTAAGATTCTCAGTATGTAGATATATCCTAATGAATGGCAAGGAAAGAGAGGTTTGAGAATGGACAGTGATGCATATGACACTGGAAATATACACTATCTCTGCTCCATAGATAAACAATACTTTGTTTTTAAAGAGATTAAAAATACATCCTGTGAAATTATATTTGGGACATTTGAATAGGTTTGTCTTCAAAGAATGATATAAGCATGGAGAGGAAGAAGGCTTCAGGGCTTCAGGCATGGCAATATACTCCTAACAGAGGCATACTACTATTAATAAATTCCGGTACTTTTTCACGTCCAGAGTTGGCAACTATAACATTTGAGATTTACATGTAAATAAACTGACTCTTTTCTAAAAGGCTGTACACGGAAAGTCCCTTAATGTTTGCAACAATTATTTAAATTATATAATTTATATTTTAAAAATATGAGCATTGAGAGAAGCTCCCAAGTTTTTTCATTCAAAAACAAAGGAAATTCACAGTTTTTTTTTTTTTTGGAGCTGTAACGATTCTAAATTATTTCTGATTAACAAAGAAAATGGTCTGCTACTACTTCAGTGCCTATGATTACATTACAGTACAATGGAGAAAAGTCACTAATGGGTACCTCTGAGGGCAGGACTGAGACTGCAGCATTCAAATTTGTTTATTAATGAGCCCAGGACAGGGCTCTCCTAGGATGTCAAGATTTGTTAATAGTACAAAATCTGAAGTACTGTTGAAACCTTAAACAACCAGACTATCTAAGAATATCACCCTAATGTATAGCCTCTGAAATAAGTAACCCTCTTCCAAATGCCTGGGACATGTATGGAGGGGAGAACTTAATCAGAGGAACTGCTATTCTTTCATCAATGGCAGGAGGAAAATGGGATATTCAAGATGCTGAAAAAAAGTACTGCAAATATATGTGCACTTTTGGTCACTGCTTTTTGATGAAGAAAATATTGTGCATAATAACTTGAGAATGTATTTAACATAAATTATATTTGCATGAATTATGTTTATTCATATGGTCAGATACATAATGGCTTGCTTGATAAATGGCTGATTAGTCTTATAATCAGCCCAAGAAGACCCGCTTCAAAAAACTCTCTCCCGGGGGCATCTGACTTTCTAGATATTTTCTGTTTTGCCTTTAAACAGTGAAACGCTGCCAGATTTGGGCACCCCAAACAGTTTACTTCCAGCTTCCAGTTTGCACTCTGGAATGTCTAGAAATATTGGACAATCATTCGCCATAAACCTCAGAGTTCCAAGAAGTACAACCAAGTGGGCAATGTGACGCCGCCCCAAGAAAAGGGGGGTTTCATAAAAGAAAGCATTCAGGGGAACCATGAATTCTTTCTTTAATAATATGAGGAGAAATAATTACTGCAGATGTCAGCAGTTTTAATCACTCTGTTTTGATGATGAGACTACTCTCTCCACCTGAGACTCTGCATGACATATTCAGATGTGGAAAATGTCTTTAATTTTAAGGAAAAAAAAATTGAAATATTTCTCTATTGTTAGGTAGCCTTATTCTGGTGAAACTGGCTGTATTCTTTCACTTCAGTAACAGTTCCAATTCTTTTGACCAGCTTCCTCCTCAAATTGACCTGGATTGTCACATACTCTGGGAAGATTCCCCTGACTGACCCCCGCTCTGAACTCTCAATCTGGATCTGCAGTCCTCTTATAAATCCCCATATCAACTTACACTCTTCTGTACCATTGATTACACTGTGTTGTAACGATCAGGCTATTTGTCAATCTTTACACCTTCTTTTTGGGCTCCCCATATCCTAATTTCTTGGAGATTAGCCCTGGGCAGTGTTTCTTTTCTTGCAAGGCTAAGCAGAATACCTGCCCGTTATTTGACAATTAACTAATGGTGAATGAAAGAATGAAGTCCTTACAAAGCAATTTACCTCTATTATATAACAACATAAAATATCTCTATCCTTTGATATTTGGTATATTGATATTTGGGTACAAATTCGCTTCTTGTTCTTGCCATTATTGTAAATAAACCCCTTTCTGGAAAGAAACTAAATCAGATTGTAAAAAAAAATGAATCTTCAGTAGTTTTAGGTAGAACATTTTGAGATCAGTATTATTTCATTGGAACCATAGATCTGTGTTCAGGTAAGTGTTTAATACTATTCTCTTTCTGATAATATAATGAAAAGGGTTTGTGGGTTCATGAAAATAGAAAAATTAATATAGAGATGTAGTGGTTAATTACACACAGAAAGTTAATACCATAAAGCCTGTAGCAAGAGAGTATTATAATTAAGGTAGAGAAATTAAAACAGCATAGGATTTTCACCTTTATATCAGTTACTAGGCACAAATGACCAATTAGCGCAGGTACTATACAATCAATTTTATGAATCATTAGGGTGCCTATTCCTATTCTGTTTCCTCATAAGTTCATTATGTTATAAATAATATGCACTTGTTTTTTGCAAAGATGAACTGAGTTTTAAAGGTTGAAGTATTGTATTTGAAACCGCTATTTCTAATAAAATGTATATGGGGGTACAGTGTCCGCCCCTTCTTGGTTTTGACTCTTACTTGTTCCGCAAGTAGTTTACAATCCTGAAAAAGTATCTTTACCTA
The DNA here is from genome assembly GCF_964374135.1 of Grampus griseus. NCBI lineage: Eukaryota > Metazoa > Chordata > Mammalia > Artiodactyla > Delphinidae > Grampus > Grampus griseus. The sequence goes on from NC_139003.1 coordinate 34,782,877, forward strand.
GCGAATATGAAATATGTATGCAGGGACATACAATGGGGATTTAATTCTACCTGCTGGCATTTAAAAACTAGCTAAAACTTCAATTCACTCTAGAGTTTCAAAGAAGTTGTGCTCAAATAGGAGGTGTCAGTAATGACTTATTTCGACACATGTATATTCTTGAAAATATAGATTTTGATTAAATAGCTGCCACCTTTCAGAGGCTTTCAGTGAAACACTGGAAGCAAAATTTTTGCTCCCCAATGCTTGTGTTTTAAATAATCCCATTATTAGAACTGGCTCTCACTTGTTATTCTGTTTTTTGCAAACTTCTTGTTTATTTAGTTTAATTTACTCTTTGCTTTGTGTATAGAGTTTGTTAACAATGGAAGAGCTTCAAAGTGAGAATACTCAACACAACATCCTTTCCCTGCATAACAATACATTCAATCTGCATCCATTTGCTAAGCTTGGTTGAAACAAAGCACTGATCAGGCAGCTGTGAAGAATGTGTAATACTACCAACTTAACTGACAGCCTAATTAAGTTGGGCATGGGAGTGAGGTGGGTAGCCCAATGTAGATGATTTGCCTAAATGGAACCTCCCATTAACCCCAGAGGACACTTAGTAAATTTAGTATGTGGACTTGGGATTTTTTTTTTTCCCTTAAAACAGCTTGCATTCTATATACTTCATTATATAGAAGAATTACTTAGAAATTATTTAAATATTATAATAAACTGATTCTTGAAGAATGCATGTTAATATATATGGTTAAAACAGGCTACATTTTGATGCATAACAATAACCAACTATGTTATTATTCGTTTTTGACATGTGTGTATATTTGTAACTTTGGTTTTCTGAAAGATATTTATTTCATAAAATAGATCCTTCTACCTTCAACTAATAGCAATGCTTCCAAAATAGACACGGAAGCTTTTTTAGATAAATTATGTGAAGATCTTCATAATATTTAAAGAATTGTCTTGTTGATATGTAATGGGTCGACTGATAAATATTTACTTTTAGTGTCTATACTTTTTTAGCATAACATAAATAATAAAGAATAGACTCTATTTGCATTGCAAGCTGCTTCACTACAATCTAGTGCATTTGATTGCTAGTTAAATTCTCTTTAAATTTCTAGTAATTAAATATGATATTGCATAGTGTATAACAGTGTCTCCCAAAAGTGAGTTACAGGAAACAAGACACTCTGCACAAGAAGGGATCTGAGGCCAAGTGAATTTGGGAAATACTTTATATGTAAAGATTTAAAATGCATATTCATGATTGGCTTATCTAGAAACATACAAATAGTCTATAAACATGAAAAACTAACTTTTTCAATAGTCAAGAAAATGCAAATTAAAACAATGATAAGGAATTCGTTTTTGATTGATCATATTAGGGAAGACAGAAAAAAAGATAATCTTCAGTGTTGGAAAAGAAATGGGGAAATGGGCACGTTCATAAAAAGAATGGTCAAGCTTGGCTCGTTCTGTAAACTGGCACTAACTTTCTGGCTGGGGGTATGTACCAAAAATATGTTTACATTTTGAACCAGCAATTCTTTCATGACTGCAACCTAAAAAAGAATAAAAATTAAGGATGTGAACCTACACACACCCACCCACCCACACACACACACACACACACACACACACACACACACACATACACAAACAATCTAAGTTTGGAATTTTTTTCTGGGCTATATGTGGTGGGATAAGATAGATATACTTATATCTATATATCTGGTTTTTTTTTTTGCGGTATGCGGGCCTCTCACTGTTGTGGCCTCTCCTGTTGCGGAGCACAGGCTCTGGATGCGCAGGCTCAGAGGCCATGGCTCACGGGCCTAGCCGCTCCACGGCATGTGGGATCTTCCCGGACCGGGGCACGAACCCGTGTCCCCTGCATCGGCACGCGGGCTCTCAACCACTGTGCCACCAGGGAAGCCCTATATATCTGTATTTTTTGATTATCTGTATTTCTTTTTTCACAAATGAAGTTTTAAAAAGACATGTAAAAATTCCTTGGAAAAAAATGTTTGAAATCATTTAATGTAAAACTGCATAGCAAACTTCAAAGACTCTAAAAATATCTGGAAATAAAACCAAACAAGAAACTGTTCAACTTTATGATTTTTAACAGTCAATATTCTGAACCTCACCTTATATAATTTATTGATATAGAGTCCAAGGAACTGGATGAAGACAGGTATTTATAACTGAGTGACCAGAACCAAAGACAATAAAAACAAAGAATATCTCAGATGACTCTCAAATGTTTTATCATTCAGTCCACAAAGCTGAACTTGGTGCCTCAATTTGTTGCAAGGAAAGATGAGAGCTAACTCATTATTTGAAGAAACCACTTGAAGTGAATGGACATTTGCAGAAATATCAAGCTGATGTCAAAAGATGCCAATTTTTAACATAATAGAATGCTGCATTACTTTCATCTTCTTAGATATGTTACTCGTACTTCTATTATTATAATATCCATTGTTCTAAGACAATATATCCTTAAATGTAGAATCCTTAATAGTCCAAAGAGACAGGTTAAAAGTAGTTACAGACTATTATTACCACTACTTGAAAGTAAATCTAGAGAAGAAAGGCTAATCAAGAAAGAGGGCAATATTTACAGATTTGGATTAAAACAGATCAGTAAAGAAAATAGGACCTGATAGTTTCAACAGAAATGAGGAGTGATACTATCTCATGAGAGGTGAAGAGTGGAATATAAATTAGGAATAACCATTTGTAACTGCTTAAAAGAAAAAAAAGTCTTCCTAAAAAAAGAAAAACATTATGTTTGTGGGAACTCTTATTTCCTATGGTATGTATTTCATTTTAAATCACATGTATTTCACTTAAAATCAAAGTATCTGTTCAACAAGAGATTATTCTAGTGATCTTAGATAAGCACATACCTAAACATGAGCTCCAAATAATAAAGTAAAAATATTACTGATGGGAATAACGCAAATGAAAATTATTTTTAGAATTTCATACATAATAAAGGCCATGTCTCTAAATAATTTCGCCAAGAACACCACATAAAAGTAGAGGTGCTACTTCATGTAATCGTAACTTCAACTGAGAAAGTATTTTTTTAAATAAGGAGAAATGTTTTACCATGTAGATTATTATCTGATTCAAATCTCACAGCAACTCTTTATATCTGTATTTAAGAAATATTATAATAGCATCTCAGTTATTTCTATCTTGTCCCCATGTAGTCCAATACGATAGCCTCTAGACACATATCATATGGCCATTTAAATTTAAGTTTAATTAAATTAAAATTAGAGTAAACGTTGAGTTCCTCAATCACACCAGCATATTTCAAGTGTTCAAAAACTGCAAAGCGCTAGTGGTTCCTCTGTTGACAGTGCAGATACATAATATACGCAACATTGTAAAACGTTTTATGGAGAAGGCTTGGGAGAAACACAGGCCCCTAAGCGGCTTGTAGGTTGTGCCAAAAAGCCTCCTTCAAGGCATAACCCTGTGCACAGCTTCTGGGATCACAGTCCACAGCGTGGTGAGTCAGTTCAGTAACGGTTATCCCCATTTTATAGATTAAGATCTATGCCCAGAGAGAGAAAATGCCTTTCCTGAGGTCAGATATGTAATACATGGCAGACCCATAAGCTGAATTCAAGTTTGAGGTCTCAGCTGGTGAGAGATCACACTCTTTGAAAAAAACTCCCTATGTAGCTTCCACTCAAAATATAACTGAACATAACTGACTACAAGGTAGCTCAATACAAGTACTGCCATAATTTTTCTCAAACATTCTGTAGTTATATTACTAAAAGCTATAGTGCTGCCACTAACCTAATATTATTTAAATTTACTGGATATACACAATCTCCAAAAATATGTTGTACTAAATTTTAGACAAATGTTCAGGGGCTACTTGTATTGATCAATACAGAATAACAGTAAAAGTGGAACAAACATGGTAAATCAATCATTTAAAAACCTACTTAACCAGTTAGATAATTTGGGTGAATGCGCTATACTTGTCAAGTCAATCAGTATCCAATGCCCGGCCCACACATGTAGGCATAATAGAATTTAGCTGGGAAAATATTGGATATAAAACAGTATTTTTAGGAGCTGTTTGAGATGTGTGGACAGAAGATGATCACTAGATTGGTTTGAGCATATAAAGCATTTTGAAAAAAGGCAGTGTCAACAGTAAAACAATTTTGGAGGAGAAAAAGTCCTGAATGAACTTAAAGCTTCTTTTGCTGCTGAGATAGAATTCTGAGTCTCTGACTTCCCTAGAAAAAGCACATAGTATAACCATAGAATCCTTTATTACAAACAAAATAATTATGCCTTATTTAAAATAGATTATCTGATTTTTTCCCTCCTTGTCTAACTAGGCATATGCTGCATGGCTAAGAAGAGAATACACATACCTACCCTTTATCGACTTCTCCCTCAATATTAATTCGTCCTTCCCCTCCTCAGCCAACCACAAATACCAGTGCTTACATGCTAGCAAAGAATGGGCCAACACTTCTCTTGTCATAGAATTTCAGAGCAAGAAGGGCCCTCAGTGTTGTAAATGGCTCTAATGCTTCTTTAGATAGATCTGCATCTAAGATGCACTGCGGTAGCAACAGGCTTGAGAAATTCACACAGGACCCCCTAGGCAGCCCGCAGGCAGTGAGAGAAAAGCTGGTATAAGTACAACCCTATGAGGGGCTTTCTGGTCCTGATCCATAGTTTGGAGAGTCAGGTTCAAGAAGGAGCATGCTCTAGGGTTTGCTACAGTGCACATTAAAACGGCAAAGCTATTCCCTCTAGTATTTGGTCAAGAAAATGTCTATAAATTTTCGTGATAGTCTCACTTATAGGCAGAATTTCATTTGGTTAAATTCGTAATACTAGAAAAAAGTAAGTCAAATTATCTTTGATAGGAATCAAAACTACCTGAATTAAGTGAATAAAAGGAATAACAAGCAAAATTTGTGATCTAAAAGTGATATTGCAAATATGTAAGCCAGAGTACACTCTGCTCTTTAGGTAGTGGAATGTAGCCTCAGAGCCCACGAGATGGCATTTTGTAACATGGACATGTACATAGTGGGTGATCATGAATATGTATTGCCTATATGTATCATAACATTAACATATACACATTACTATATATAAAATAGGTAATCAGCAAGGACCTGCCGTATAGCACAGGGAACTCTACTCAATATTCTGTAATAACCTATATGGGAAAAGAATCTGAAAAAGAATGGATATATGTATATATATAACTGATTCACTTTGCTGTACACCTGAAACTAACACAATGTTGTAAATCAACTATACTCCAATATAAAATAAAAATTAAATTAAAAAATAATAAAAGGAACTATTGACTTCTGGTTTAGTATAACAGAGTAAGCACCCAATTATACTTTCTTTTTCTACCTTTGTTTCAAAAATAATAAAATTATATCAGTCCTGGGAAAATAAAAGGTGTCAGCAGAGGACCAGAAAGTTTGAGAAACCAGGTATAAAGCGAGCAGATGAAAGGGCATAGATTGACAAACAAAAGAATACGGAAAAATGCAGCCCAAAATGCCCATAGTAAATTCTTACTTCCCACAGAACACAAAGGGCAAGGGTGGGCCATGGTACAATCATCAGGGGAATTAATTAAAATCCACCATTGAGAATGGGCAGGACTGTAAAACACCTACTCCTCCTACACACTCTCCAAGTAACAGAGCAAGGCTTCTCACAGAAATGGCTTTTGCCTTCAGGATAAAGTCTGAGAAGTACAAACTATCTGTCTGGAGAAAGCACCCAATATGGTTGTAGGAATGCAAAAGATAAGCAGAGCAGAGTTGAGAATTAATGCCCCGACCCAATTACAGATTTAAAAGTGAAGCAGGCCATGCATGCTTAAGGAAGAGCAGCAAGTAGTGGTGGCAATAAAGTGAAGACCCAAAAGTGAAGCCTGCCTTTCAACACATTCCTGATGATTACGGGAGAAGTTTACTGTCGAAAGAAATCTACACAACTGTGCAGAAAACTTACCCCAGCTACCAAACCTACTAATTAGCCAAGTCCTTCATTCATACATTGAACCAACAACCAAAAAGCATCAGACATTTGAAGAAAACCAACAGCATAAAAAAGAACAAAAGAGACTAACAAATAATTTGTATGCTCAGAAAGGTTTTAGTGGCTCCATAAAATAAAAATAGCCTGCTAGCTGTTTTTTTTAAGAGCTATCCTTTATAGCAGAGAATTAATAGAAAAAAATAGATATTTAAGTTTATTATTTGAGTAATAAAGATAACCACTAGAAGAGCTCAAAATAATAGGACTAGGCAAAATTGGTGTTAGTGAAAAAAGACTAAATTCCTATACTTTATATAGGAAGGAGTCAGAATATTTTATCTGTAGTTGATAAATCAAGAAACAGAAGCAGTATGTTTTACATAATAAATGCTGTAGGAGATCAGGGGAAACAACCAGTTATTTGGGGGACAAAAATGGCATTGCTTGAATTCAGTTTAAGAGTTTGGATGTGGAGACAGCCAAAATGTCCTGCTAAAGAAAAATATTCAGGGCTGGGCTCCTTTTCAGTTCATGAGCTGGCACATCAACTAGCATCTATTCAATAGGCTTGGAAATCTTTCTAATGACAAATCTAAAGCAGTAATCAACCACCTGTTTATTGCTGAATGTTCCAGAAAAGCAATTCCCTTCTCATTCCAAAGAGTAATAGTTGGGAAAATATGAATTGTAAGTTTCCTGAGGGCAGGGAGTATATCATTTTCCATTTTCAAGAGACCTAAAATCATAGAAACTATAAAAGATGTTTTCTCCTGGAGTTGGGGGAGAAGAGCCACTTCTTAACGTTTTGGACCATTTTATACTTTTTTATTGTTGTGCAGGCATTATTTAATTGTTTTAAAGTTTTTTTTTTTTTTTTTTTGCTGTACACGGGCTTCTCACTGTTGTGGCCTCTCCCGTTTCAGAGCGCAGGCTCCGGACGCGTGGGCTCAGCGGCCATGGCTCACGGGCCCAGCTGCTCCGCGGCATGTGGGATCTTCCCGGACCGGGGCACGAACCCGTGTCCCCTGCATCGGCAGGCGGACTCTCAACCACTGCGCCACCAGGGAAGCCCTAAAGTATTTTTAAAAACCTAATTCAACTATGGGACTGAGAGTAGGTGGTTAGAAACTGAATGAGCTTAAAATAAATATTAAAGACACTTTAAAACAAGGATGAGACCATTAGAATATTCAATAAGACACTAAGAACGACAGACTTTATTCTTCCATGTTCACCAAATCAGCAACTGATTTGAACTTGGAGAACTTTACATAACTAGTGAGAGAATGGTATCCTCTTCGTATACAGGTTTAGGAAATACTTCCATATTTCTACCCTTGCCTATGCCTTTACTCAAGTATTTTATTCACATATTGTTGAAAATAGAAATCAGCATAACCTAAACTGAATTAATCACAATTTCTCAGTTTTAAAAATTACTATGCTTACATGTGTTTAAAGTTGGTTCATTCACACAATTAAAGCTGGAATTTAGTAATAATAATGAAACACCTAAAATTTAATATTAATTAAATGAGTACCTATCAAACTTAACATTTTAATAGTAATAATTAAAAAGGCTTTAAAAATACTCATAGTACTTTGTTAGTAAAACTGTCTTTACCAGTACAAACTATGATTTATAAATGCATTGCAATAGCAAGAAATTTTGTGCTAGTTCAAGAGAAATTATTTACAGTAAGTAATATATTGTTAAAATATATTTAAGCATGAAGTAGAAGAACAAGAATATGAAGTATTATTTGGAATCTTGACATCTTGAAGTATTTCAAATGACTGTTCTGGGGGAAAGCTTCCTACAAAAATCTCATTTAAGATGAAAATGCAGCCAACTGAATACTGATAATTAAGAGGCAGACATAATTTGATATAATATACAGAAGAACTTTATTTAAAATATTAAATAAAATCAAAGAAATAGTTAACCAGTAACACTGACAAGTCATTATTAAATGTATTATAAGATGCAAATATTGTTAAAATATATGTGCATATTTAATGCACGAATTAAAGTCATCAAGCATTCTATAAAGTGTCATTTAATTTAAAAAATGATAATAAGGTATTTATAAATGGAATCTAAGTAAAAAAGCAAACATCACTAAAAATACTTCCAGTAACTCACACTATAGTAAACCTTTTTTTCCTCCCTACATCCCACAATCCTTTTTACTTCTGAAATACAGCACGTATCATAGACTAAGTGATATAAAACTTTTTTAACATCATACTATAAGTAGGTCTTCTTCAGTTCAACCATCATATCTATCTGATATTCATGAGTTGCCAGGTGAAAAATTCAGTCAAGCAAATTTTGTAGACAAAACCCCAATAATATTATATTACTGAAACTATCTTACTTTTAAACTTAGTTTACTCAAAACAACTGACTGGTGAAGACACAGTTTTGCCCTTCACAGACACATACAGAGCACTAAATAAATAGCTAAAACAATGTTAAATATAATCACAGAGCATAAACTGGGGTGGGACCTAAGATTCTGCATTTCTAACAAATTCCCTGGTGATGCTGTTTGCCCAAGGAACACACAGTGTAGGGAGGGTCTAGATTAAGTGTTTCCTAATTGTGACTAATCCTCTGAATCACCCAGAGCACTTGGTAGAAGAAATACAGATTTTCTGATTTTCACTGAATAATAATAAATAATAAATTTATTTTTTAAATATTTAAAATTATTTTAAAATTATTTAAAATTTTTAAAAATTTTTAAAAATTTTTTAAATATTTAAAATTTAAAATAATAAATCCCCATGTTTGAGTGAGACTCAGAAAAATGTGGACTAGACGGCTAAGTTTGGGAACACTGATTTAAAGACTGCTAAAATTTAACAAAAACTCCATTTTTTAGTGTCTCACCGTTCCCAACAATATTTACATATTTCAGAAACTTCTTGGTCAGTAAGAAAAAAGACCATTAGATGGCAAATGGAGAGAAAAAAAACCCTTGACTATTGCTTACCATTATGTTTTCACTCAAAACTGTACTTCCTTCCTGATTCTATGCAGAGATATTTAAATGAGATACTATAAATGACAAAAGAAAAACAAAATTACACAGAAACAAAAGGAGATTACTCTTTAAAGTACCTACTGTATGCCAGCCCTTCTGCTAGATGGCATGTGTGTACATTTCTCATTGTGTAGCATGGAGAAACGAAATGGTGTTTCCCCCAAAGTCATCACAATCTAGCTAAGAAAAAGGTGGAGCAGCCTTCCATCCCGTACAGATTTTTACAGTAGCAAGATATAACTACCTTATCCAGGAAGTGATGAACTCTATGATCTATTCTACCTTAGGGAGCAAAGACGAGGGGAAGACTTGAGTGGGCAAAGGTATGGAGGTGGGAAATGCTTGGGCATCTTTAGGGCAGAGTGAATATTTTGATTATTTTTGAGAGTCAGTTAAAAATAGGGAATGACAAGACACGTGGCAGGAGGGGGAAGATTTTAAAAAACAGCACAGATTCAAGAATGCCAAATAAGTGTTTTACTGTCCAACAGAAGATTTAACAAGAATGGAAGATGTAATGAGAGTAAAGTGTTAGTTCAAGAAAGATAAGGACATGTAAACTAATTGAAGAAATATAGGAAGTTGTCAGAATTAAAAAAAAAACAATCAAATTTTTGAGAGCACGAGTTGGGACACTGCCTGGTGATTGTCAAATCCTTTTTGTGTTCTTGTTTGAAGGGAGTGGAGCTGGAAATCCCTGGTTTATAGGAGGTGGATGGAGAAAGCAAAGTCAAGGTGTTCAAGGCAGCTAAAATGACTCAAATATTCAGGTACTCCTCCAATGTGAGGGCGGGGGAGGCTTTCTTTAAATAATGTTTGTAGTGGAATTATAAAACAAACTAAAAACCACCAGAAAAATGCCACAGGTGGTGTGACATGAAGGAGAGATCTTGGAGGCAGACAGACCTGAACTGGGATCTTGGCTTCATCCTTTACTGAAATGTGACTCTAACCCAGTTATTTTACTTCTCAGTTATGCTCAGCTTCCTCAAGAGAAAAAAATAGGTGTAAATAGGTATAATAAAAATTCTGGCAAATGGTTTCTATACCTAAAAGAGTGGGCTTGTGCCAAGGTGACCACAGTGCTGTTCTGCCTTGTAAAACCTGACATACTCGATACTTTCACCAACACCCCAGTAAAGGGCAAAACAGAAAAACATTTTAATTAAGTTTGGAGAGCAAATTTGTTTTGCAGGGAATTGAGAACTAAAAAAAGGAAAGGGATTCATTTTCAGTAAGAATGATGTAGGAACTCCTCCATCAGAAGTCACAGAACTATTTGGAGAGAATACACGTCCAATCGTTTACCACCAATTCCTGAAATCTCATCATTTAAAGTCCACTTTGTAAAGCAGAAATATTTGCTGTTGTAAATGGGCTTCAAAAGCAAGGTCTCTATTTGTGTCTATCTTCCTTCCTCCCTCCCTCCCTTCCTTCTTTCCTTTCTTATATTGTTTTCCTCATACTTTAGTTTCGATTTTATGAACAGAAAGAAGGTTTTTTTGGTTTAGGGATATGTTACTGTGTCATATCTTTGTATCCATACTGCATATACTAAATGCAGAATTAAGCAGGGGCATGTATGTCTAACAGCAATTTCAGTGGTTGGTTTACTGGGTTGCTCTTAAAATTTTAAACTGTCAATACAGTGAAAAAGAGACTATCATAATATTTCTGCATATATTTCACCCCAGTTACATGTTCTGTTTTCACTAAAAGGTTTTTCTAAAAAGTGAAGAGGTATATTTTATTAATTACTAAAAATCGACCAATTACTTAAAAAGTTAAAAAATCTTAATGTATCTAAATGTTTCATAAAATAATTAATGTTCTTCAGATTTATATTAATCCACCTTAAATTTCGGAGGGGAAGGAAAGAACACTTACATTATGATTAGGTTATTAGAGTCTCTTATAAGAAAATAGTTGCTAAGTTTTAACTCTAACGAGTAGCTATTCTTTTGGCTAAAAATATCAGAAAGTATAACAAATATGGTGAGAGTAAAGCTGTCATAACTAGAAAATTTTAACAACCATGAATACACCCTTCCCTTCTTTCATACAGTTTGTCCGAGAAACAGGAACCCCTGAAAGGTGATGATACAAAGCTCAAACTTAGATGTCAAGACACTAGGGGAGAGAGACAAGATGGTAGTCACAAGCCACAAACAGATTTAATAAATAATATAAAGAGAGGTACTAACCTAGCTATGAGTTTACTCATTTTCAAATTTCTGTCCATTTTAGATGAAAGTGGGTTTCTAATTCCTTTAGAGATGAATTACCTCCACCTATGCCCTTGAGGCCAGCACCCTCCCCCAATCATCTTTCAGAGCTGGTTTCAACTCTGTTCTTTTCCTTCTTGCCGTTTTAATCTTTTCATCTCCACTGCCCCCTCCCCCCAAGACCCTTCCTCAATTCTACTCCCGCAAGCCCCCATCCTATCATCTCCCTATTAATCAGTATTTTTCCCAAAGGACTAGTACACTACTTGTCTACGTATACTCTTTTAGTTACCACTCGAGTCACTGCCAGGGACTATATTCTTTGAAACTACTCTTATCAAATCTAATAACTTCGTTCATGTCTCACCCCACAGGCTTAAAACCACCCTTCAGTCTGTGATAATGCTTTTTAAAAAATCTCTTCTATTGTTCTTTGACTGATCTTGCGAATTCTGTGGTTGTCTTCCTTTTTACAATTTCCTTCAAAACAATGGACTCTAATTTCCTGCATATGGCCTGACTTCTAAAGATGCAACATCTCCAAGTCGTCGCTGTCTGCTGAACATGGATATCCTACCAGCAATGCAAATACACCTCCCAAACAACACTTTTATCACCTCTAACTTCCTACTGCCCACCATCAAACCTGCTATTCTTCCTGTGTTCTAGATATCACGAGATTCCCAATCAAACAAACACAGATATCCAGGCACAAAATTCCAGAGATCTCAATTTTTTATGTTCCTCTAATTGCCAACATATCTTTTAGATCAAAGTGTTGTAGTCTCCCTTAAATCTGTCCTCTTATTTCCTTACCCTGTCCTTCCCCTAGATAAGATGACAACAACTTAATTGAACAACATCCAATTAATTTTTTTGGACAACATCCTCTCACCTAGACACACAGACTCCACTATTTTTTCTATTTCCAATCACTTCTTCCTATTGCTCCCAAGGATATCTTTAAATATGATACTCTTGTTATGTTATATCCACTTCGTTGCTCAAAATCTTACAGAATATTTAAGGGTTTTTTTTTTTTTTTTTTTAAAGCCAATTAAAACTTCAAATTCTGGCTGTGGTCCATATATTTAAAGACTATGCAACAACTTTTCCCCATAATGTTCTCCAATTCCCAAGATACAATACACTATGCCCTAACTTGAAAACCACCTATCCTTTTTTTTCTTTCTGTTCTATAACGTAGCTGATTCTGTCCTCATCACCTAGAATGCTCTCTACACTTCTAGCATGATGAATTTGTTTTTGTTTTTTTTCTCAAAACTTCACCTCTAATAAACCTCTTCCATCTACTTGTCCTCAGTACAATGATTAAATCTTTTTTTACAGTTTGCATTGATTTTTCAGTCCTAAATTATATATTTTCCACCTTCACAGTATACAATTTTCAAATGCAGGTGATCATTATTTTACTGAAAATTTTTGTAGCATGGTCAGTTATACAAAGAATGTGCTCAGTGAATATGTGTTGAATGGAACTGAATGTCAGGGGGCTGTGTAAGAATAATTCCAAAGTGTGGAATGGATTAGTATAGACATACAAGATCAAAAGAGTGATCAACCAATGTGGACTACCTTGGTGAAAGAGCATTCCTGTGGGACAGTAATTGAGCTGGACCTTGTATAACCAGTAGAATCTGATAAGCTGATAAGAAAAGAGAGGAAGTTACAGAGTGATAATAACACATGAAAAGGAACAGAAAAAAATGGAATAGTGTATGTTTGGGAACAGGAAGTAGATACATCAGTTAGAACCCAACATTTTTATTTGTGAAATAATAGGGCATAAATCTGGGAAAGGAAAAGAGTCCAGTGGCGTCCAGCAGACACTGGGCAGACATTAAAAACTGTACACAAGTTATGAGAAAAGGAAACAGGAGCAATTATTTATCCTATGATGGTAACAATAAAAAAAGGGTTTATGTGCTAATTAACAATGATAGCATTGATCGTTCCAGACACTTTGTAGGACTTTTCTAGAAGCATAGTTTCTCAACAGACTTCTAATCTCTGTACTCATTTCTATAGCTTTAAGTAGTCAATTTACAAGTGCTATGAATATTTTTTACAGGATCAAAGGTGTATGTTAGTCACTTAGCATTTTCATCTGGTCAATTCAAGGATCCATTCTGAACTTTACCTATTTAAATGTTTGATATTTCAATATCAGACTTAAAGTATCAATATTATATCATCCACTTTACTTTGTATTTTAAAGTCAGGATGACTCACAAGTCACTTATGTTCAATTGTTCAGACAATATTTAACTGATGGATAGTAAAGAGACAACCTGAAAAGCCAGGGAAACCCTACAGAGCAACTGATCTTGCTTGGATGTGTAGGGAATAAATAAAAGGGGATAAAGGGAAAATGCCTCTAAAAGATTAAGACTTTGTAACTATTAAGCTTATGCCTCTAAACATTAGGAGATAAATAGCAATGCTCTGCATAACTTTAAAAAATAAGTCTTTTTTTCTAGTTGAAGTCCTAACAAAAGAATGTAAGCAATAAATCAACAGTCTGGGATTTTGTGATTCACTTTAAAACATTTCTGGGGGAATCACTAAAGATCCTTGAATTTTTCTTTTCTAAAACCTCAACCTATAAATTAGACTATCTCACAGATCTGACTGAGACCTTAAAAGTGTCCTCAATTATTTGTAGTGAGGTGGATGGACTTAGAGTCTGTCATACACAGTGAAGTAAGTCAGAAAGAGAAAAACAAATACCGTATGCTAACACATATATATGGAATCTAAAAGAAAAAAAAAAAGGTTCTGAAGAACCTACGGGCAGGACAGGAATAAAGACGCAGACGTACAGAATGGACTTGAGGACATGGGGAGGGGAAGGGTAAGCTGGGAGGAAGTGGAATGGACATATATACACTACCAAATGTAAAACAGATAGCTAGTGGGAAGCAGCTGCATAGCGCAGGGAGATCAGCTCAGTGCTTTGTGACCACCTAGAGGGATGGGATGGGGAGAGTGGGAGGGAGATGCAAGAGAGAGGAGATATGGGGATATATGTATATGTATAGCTGATTCACTTTGTTATAAAGCAGAAACTAACACACCATTGTAAAGCAATTATACTCCAATAAAGCTGTTAAAAAAAAAAAAGTGCCCTCAAGTAGTCGGGTAATATGCACAGTAATTTCAAAAGTGATCATGAAACTGATCCGGTTTTTGAAACCTTATTATAGGTAAATATGATTAGCAACATTTGGAAAAAGGGAGTGGTTTCTTTCTTTAACAGATATATAGAATTAAAATTAAAGTACACAGTTTGCCAAAATTAATATATATGAACCATGGCTCAAGACTAAAGAACTATCAGATCATCAAGAGTTCTCCTTGAATTCAATGAATAATGAAGAGATAAAAGGAAAGTCACTTGGATTCTTTAGTTTCCTCAGTTGTAAAATAAAGGAGTTGAATTAGATGAATCTTAAGGCTCTTTTAAGCTAACATATTCCATCAGTCACTACTGATGGAAATGCATGTTGATTAGACACCCTCGCCTCCTTATTATGGCAATGCACTAACAGGGCAGAATCCCTCTAATAAAGCAAAATGACTATGTAGGTAATATACAGAAAGACAAGGGTAAACATGCAAAAGATGTATACTTTCCAGCCTTAATATGCAAATGAAGTATATTTTTCACCCTCAACATAAGAGAGTATTAAGAGAGGTGCAACTTACAGGCAACAACGATTTAGGGAGAAATAGAGATAAAACAACAGTACACATGTAATTCATATTATTTTATTTCTTTTAATTTTATATTGATTACCTATGTATCAAGAAAATATTGCATATATAACATTAAATTTCTAAACCTTTAGGCTTGTTTATCAAATTTTGTTATCATTTTGCCAACATTCTTTCTCTCTCTAAAATTACACAACCACATGTGAATTTATGAATTATGCTTAATTTAATGAGAATTTATCTCTGAGATATTTACTTGATGCCTCCTTTTCACTGTAGTATCTCTTAAGAATACTCTTACGTAAGAGTACTTAAGTAATATCTCTTCAGTTCTCTCTCATTCTATACTGTTTTAAGCCCCACTAAATATTTTACAACTCAAATCCTAAATTAGAATTAAGATATTATATTGTTACTCTGGAGTGTCATGTTATAACACACTGAATTTGAGTGGTAGATTACTTCTGCCAATATTCCAAAATATCTCACACTATCTCAAGAGAGAACAGGAAGAAGGTCTGCTGGAATGGTAATGACGACTTCAGGGAAAAGAGCTTAGGAACATGGCTGCAAGAGCTGGAGCATTTCATGCTGTTCCTCAATGTTAAATACGACAAAAAAGTTTCATCTTGAAAAGCTTAACTTGATATAAGACTTTATTCTTTATTTTATCAGTAGCATGAATCTACTTGCACCAAATTTATTACCATTCTGATAAGGAATATAATTAATTGGAAATAAACAAGTGCAATTTCATCTAAGATGTATGGTGCATTGTATGATTACAGCATGACCAAATTCTGATAATAGTAAGCTTTCTGAACACCACTGGATAAAGGTTTAAAGTACAGTGTGCAGTTTCAGGTTTAAGTTTGAATGCCAATGGGAATCATGTACTGTTTAACATGATATCCTATGTATTAAAATATATGAAAAATCTGGTTATTTAGAAATATCTTTAAGTGAATATATTGCTGCATGAATGGTGCCAGTAATAAAAATTTGATTCTATAATTTGTCAATCATATGCATAACAAATGACTCATTTGCCTAATGAAAATTACAAATGTAAAAAATTTAACTTCAAAAAGAAGAGAAAGAAAAACGAATTGCAGATAGAACTCAATAAAAACACATGGACGGGGCTTCCCTGATGGCACAGTGGTTGAGAGTCCGCCTGCCGATGCAGGGGACACGGGTTCGTGCCCCTGTCCGGGAAGATCCCATGTGCCGCGGAGCGGCTGGGCCCGTGAGCCACGGCCGCTGAGCCTGCGCGTCAGGAGCCTGTGCTCCGCAACGGGAGATACGTGCGTGTGCTCATGAGCTGTGAAAATGTATACACTAGGATGACTTGTTTTTTTGTGCCTTTCACTTATTACTATGCTACAATAAATGATGTGGAAATATACAAGGAACAGAAATACAAATAATAAATACAGAATACACATTTTATCAGTGATGTTTAGAAATATGCAAAAACTATAGAGTGAACTGTTAGAAGTTAATACAGATTATATGTCATATATGTAGAGACTATCACTAATAGCTCATTACAAATAACTTTAAATGTGAAAGGAAAAATACAGTCTTCAAATGGGCAACATAAATTCACATTATTGCCACATACATATTCTAGTGTGTGTATCAATTTAGTTGATGAAAAATATATTAACAACAACAAAACCAGATAACTAAATAAATAATCCTTTCATCAGCCCCTGATTTCTGCCATACTAATGCTTTGGTGAATCATCAAGGGGAGTAAATTATTCATTACAAATTTCAAAGAGGAGTCCCCATTGAAAAAGCTCTGCTACTGGTCCTTCTTGGAACCAACATCAAGAGAATTCATGGCAGTCTCAAATATTGCAATAAAATAAAAGGTGAGAGGCAATCACTCAGGAGAGGTGTCTAGAATGAACTGAGCTCAGGGAGCTACATCCCAGTTGAATGAGGTGTGTAAAGATAATTATTAATATCTTGAGTTATACTAGGAAAGAAAAAGATTAATCAAGGAGTTGCATGCAAATGTCAGTCAAGGCTTTAAAAAACAGAAACCTTTATTCTACTTGCAACGGAGAATCTGGAAGGTTTTTAATAGTAGCTCTAAACATGGTCACTATATTATAGCGTTATGGCATTAACAAAATCGGCTGTAATATAGGTGTTTGAAATGTTTGACTATCTTAAGGTTTATTTTAAATCAAAAATCTAGCACAATACCAATCCCATCGTAATAGTGAATATAAACTACTCAAAAATTGAACATGAGGAATTAACAAATCTGATTTTTACTGCTTCATCATAAATTTAAAATTTTACTAATACAACTTTGCATTAATAGCAAAGAGTTAAATCTTGCAATATAGGTTTTATATAGAAAGGACTCTCTAAAAATTTTTATCCCAGGTTGTCTCCAGATTGTTAGTTAAAATGATCAACATTACTAATAAGTAGTAATTTATCTCTAATTCTTGGTTAATCTCTGCCAATACATTTATAAAAGAGAAGGGAAGAAATAATTGGAGATAATCTGGCACTGCCACATGTGTTTCCTAATTTCCTATCTTCACGTGTTCTGGTTGGATACAGACAATTGAGAGCACAGTCACTTTTCTTAACATTCTTTAGCCATGATTTTCCTTGACTGCCTGAGGATATCATTTAGCTCTGGTGAGGCAGTGCTCTTTTTCTTTCACTTAGCTTAACAAATCAGAAAACATTTGGATAACCGATTTTTGTGAGGGAAAAAGTCAGTGTTCAACTTAAATTAATGAATATAAAGACTTTCCTCTCAGGAAGGAACATTTCCATCTGTTCTGCTCATGGCATAAGGTGATGCCCAAAGCCCCTTAGCGTTAATACCAAATGCATATTTAAATTTATGTCAAACAGAATTGCCTCTTTGGTCCAAGCAAGAGTATACTGATGATACTACAGATACTGCCTCAAACACCTACTGCACACTTCCTGTGTGTTAGTCATCATGCTCAGTACTTTTGGGGGTTATCAAATGTAATCCCTGTACCACCCTATGAGGCAGATACTATTATTGTCCTAATTTTACAGATTGAGAGCATGAGGCTAAAAGAGGTCAAGTAATGTGCCCAATATTCAACTAGAAAGCTGATTCCAGAGCCCATGGGACAGAGTATTTGGTATTGGGCAGAATTTATGTAAAGCCTAAAAAGAGAGATGAATTTGGAACAGAAAATAAGAGAATCTTAAAACTGTCACTATCCCCTTTTCCTTTTTTCTTTCTTCCAATTCACAATTCCCATCAAAATAAAACATTCAGCAGTCAGTCACAACAGAATCAAGATCTGTAGGGGAAAAGATGACAATGTGGTCAATATAATTTGAATGTGATATAAAACTGCTAGACCAAGACCAGCCAAGTCTTATTTTTAATTTATAGGTCCAACAAATTTTGCTCATCAAGATATGCATTTGACCCAGTGGTAAATGCTTTGAAATTAAGATCCAGAAGACAAAGACTCTGAGCATTCTCCTAACGGCCTTAGCACTTAGAGCTAACAGGCAGAGTCCTATGTAAAATAGTATTCACATAGGTGTAAAAACCTATAGGCAAGACTAACAATAATATTATCCGCAGGTAGGTGCTAATAAGGCCATTCAGGCAGATGAGGTGTCAACAACGTCTACTTCTTGAGGAGTGAACTTGGGTTGCTACTGTGTGGTAGGGAAGCCAAAGGTTGTGAAATTTAGGATCTTGACAGAATTAGCCACTTGTAAAGCTGTTTGGTATTTCAGGGGAAAAAGAAAGGCACCAATTCCATTACTAAAGTTTGAAATAAAAGTAAAATAAGTGAAGATTTTTCCAGATTAGAGTTAAATATACATCATTTGAAAAAATTGAGGGTGAAAAGCAAGTATCGAAAAGAAATCTCTTACAATGATGCTCACTTACACTCATCTTCTTGTTTTTTAAAGCCAGAACTTAATGCTTTTTCCTATAAAATTCAAACTTATAATAAGAGTATTAAATTGTTACTCTTAGAATATTAAATGTACAACCTCTGGAGCCCAAACATTTCTTTTACAAAAAACAGGAAACAGAATTTAAGATTACAAGTTTTAGGTAGACGTGATGTGAGTACAACTACTACTGCCCAGTACAGCAGTGAATTAGTAGAGGCACAATAAACATAATCTATTAGTGAGTTCGTAAAAGTGTCTCTACTGTTCAACAACATGATAATAAGGAGGCACAATACTTAGATGATGGCCAACATCTTCTGGCTACTTCCAGACCAAAACACCAGAAAATACTCCTTTGAAATATATTTTCATTGCATCTTTGGTTAGGAACCTGACACCATAAGTACCTGAAAGAAGATGATATGATGGAGAGCTTTTGACATCCGTTTAATCTCATGTAACATTATGTAACATTACTATTTCTTTAAGATAATTTGGGCTTTAACCTACATTTGGTAATTGTAAGTGGCTTTCCCCCGCTGAGATTTATAGTACTTTACTTCAGGCTTGTTAATAAACTTATAGGAGATAGGGGGTAAAATTAATTTAATCTGCCACTTTAGAACACATGCCTGAAAATTTTGTTTTTTTATTTGTGAAGGTGGACCAATCATGGAAGTAATACGTGTGATATTAAGTTAATCCACTGATAGGGCATTATGTAGGGTCTCTTAAGAATTTAGAAAACTATTACAATGGTTCACAATTTATTATAAATGTGAGGTATATAGATTATAAAGGGACAGGGCTGGTTTTAGATACGCCTATCTATTCTTTCTATACCTTTGTTCCTTCCATCCCACCAGTAATCTCATGGTGGTCGAGTACCACCCCAGCATACTAGTACTTATAAAATTTAACAAATACTAAGAGAGAGCCATGACCATCACATAGAAACTGTCAACTATGAATAACAAATAGTATTTGTTTTAGTTTGCATCTTGGTTTTAAATCACATTATGTAGCCATTTTAGCTTGCAGAAAGTTTAATATAATCAATAAAGAAAATAAGCATCTACTTAGTATTTAATGTTTCCCCTGTGTTGTGAAGTCAAGAACCATCATTTGCAAAGTCACTCAGTGACTAATTTGAAGTATTTAGTTTGGTGCACTGCAGGGATGGAAAACACCTGATCTATGCACTGCCATGCTCTCTCCCCCCACCAACCACAGCAGACCTCACTAATTTATCCTGTTGTTCTTTCTGTCTTGGAGACTAACTGCAGTCTCAGACACGTGGCACAACCTCAGACTCCTGTTCAACACTGCATTCAAGGCAGCCATGAACAATGTGGCATACCTCTGGAAAGACCAATACATTGGTGATCACAAACTATAGATTATAGATTGGGCTATAGATTCAGGCTTGCCATTGAGGAACTGCAGGGCACCTGTGAGCCATTCATTTAATTTCTCCATCGTTTGTTTTTATTCTGAAAACATTTCAGTGAAAATATAAAGATCTGTTGCTGTAGATTTATTTTTCCATCAGTAGAGTAGATAATAATTTTTTAAATGGTAGAAGTAGATTTACATAAAGAACAAACACTATTATTGGTTAAGCCATCTCACTCTTCAGTCTAAAGAAAACAATTTTTCCATTGAAATTATTTTAGGAAAAAGTGTTACCAATTAAGAATACTGCCTGTTCCATTTTTAATGCACTTTTTTTTTAAGTATAATTTTGAATGAATCTTCTTTACTAAGTTAAAATATAGTTATTTTTGAAGTGTGACTTTATTTTCTTCAAAACATAGAGAAAACCTAAAA
Organism: Grampus griseus; assembly: GCF_964374135.1. Lineage (NCBI taxonomy): Eukaryota > Metazoa > Chordata > Mammalia > Artiodactyla > Delphinidae > Grampus > Grampus griseus. Next base: position 34,803,740 of record NC_139003.1, read on the forward strand.
ATTAAGATTATTTTAGTCTTTCACATAAATTTACATAATTTCAGCAAACCTTAACACTGCTTTTTAATTTTTGCTAGTTTTTCAAATGTTATTATTGTAAAGAAAGCTTAGAAGGGCAAACACTTTAGAATTAAAATGAATGAAATCCCAAACTAGATAATTTCAGATCATTATGAAACCTAATTTCATGTGCAAAATTTATTACCAATCCCCTGCATTCACTATTTCCATAAAATAGTACGTTACTGCCGTTTCCATTTCATTTTTGTTTTGCATCTAACATTTAAAAAATGTTTAAAGTTTATATATTTTCCACAAAGAAGAGCATCCCATGTTAATTTGACTCTATTTTTATTGAGAAAAATCTTTTGTTTTTTCAACTAAGGTATGAAATTATATATTTCTTCTTCATTCAGGAAGACACTGATTATTTGTCTATGAGATTAATTATGTTGTGTTCTACCAATCATAAATTAGGAAATATTAGGTATATGGTAGTAAAAAAAGATAAGTTTTGGGTGAGTCAATTTAGGAATATTCTAGACCATGGAAACTAAAAAAGTACATCAATTCTTAAGGAAACAAGCAAAAATTCTATATATGAAAATATACGACTTACATATTTAGAGATTCCTTAGGAATACAGGTAGTATCCATGGTAAACAGAAACATGAAGTTGCTCTATTTAAAAATTCTTGAACGGCCACTGCAAGATTGTTATTCATTTCCAAGGCTAACCAGTATGTGAACTGGGTCATGGAAGTAATTTTCATTGGATATTATAGTCTAAAGAGACAAATTACACTCTAGTGACAGAATATGTAAAAAGAGGCCTTGGCATATTTATATGGTAACTTGCAGAACGTGGAACAGGAACTTTTCCCTAAAATATGTATTGTATCTATCCATAGTCTCAATGCACTTATTTGATGCATATCAATACCATCTCATCAAATTATTCCTAAATCTGTTCAAGAAAAGTGTAGTGGTTCAAGAAAAGTACAGAGGTGAAAAAGCCATATGCTCTCATATATATAAGGTAAACTTTAACGCCATCAACTCACAGAAACGGTGAACTGTATGTATATCTGATGAAACATAATTGAAGCAAGAATATAAGAAGTAATAGAAAACAAACTAATTACATCTGTGCCTTAACATTAGTCATCTCTTGATCATCTGCATCAATGGAAGGTAGCGGCTGATAGAAAATCACAGACCATCTCTTTAGCAGGGTTGGGTCTATGGCCTTGTGCATAGTAGCTGAATTACTCATTGCCCAGTGTAACTTACTGCAAATGTGTTGTGAGGATGCCCATCACCAGAAGAGTGGCCACAGACACATAATTTTGTTTCTGGAAGCAATTCCTAGATTAAACAAAGAGAATCAGGAGTTGGCTTTTTTTTTTTTTTTTTCCCCAATCTTAAGGCTTAACGCTAGTAATGTACATTATCATTTAAGAAAATATTATTTGGATTATTATCTTGGTAGGTTGACCTAGGCAAGACTACTCCACCTTTGTCTCACAGCTAATAATAGTATTAAATAAAATTGAAAAAACAGGAATAATTTGGCAGATGTTAATTTGAATATTTGAACGTACGAAATAACCACTAACCAAAAATTACCGATCATCTACCAGGATACTGACTTAGGAGCCTCACTTCCCACTTCTAAGCTAAAATTATGGCCAATGTTTATTAATAAATATTCCTACAGCTTTAAATGGTACTGTGATTTTAGAGTATGGCATGCTATTTGTCCCTAAAACTTTATCTCTTTTTGAAAAAGCTAACTGTTGACTTGTAGTCAATTATAACCAACACGAATGAACGTAAATCCTGTCTTGTCATGAAATGTGAGAACAATCACAAGAATCTCTTTAAATAAACTGCCTTGGCTCTGCATTACTATAACACAAATATTGCCATTAAATACATATTTAAGACTATGGAGCTAAACTCAGTAATCTCTGTTAAAACCTGTTGAATTGTGTCATTTGTATTGAAAATTACTCTATACACTCAAATGAATAGTTTGTGTTTTTATCTGTAAAAGCAAAGCGATTATTTATTGATAAATGACATGGAATGTCATTTTTTACCTAAGTAGCATCAGACATTTCAAAAGATTTTGTCTGAAGGGCAAAAGGATTACACTGCATTTGTGTAGACCATGTGACAACACATCCTTAGACTTCATGTATGATATGAAAGGATGATCCCCATTCATAAGATACACAAGGGAAATTATATCAGAAAACAAGAAAAGCAAGGAGGGATGTGGTAGGGGTGTCAGGGAGTATTTGTAGTGGTTTGATGCATGTAAATATTACATCTTATAAATAATTCTTTTCAAATACATCTCTGAAGTTCAGGGGATCTGTTTGAGAAACGGATTGTACATGCTTTACATGACTATATGCCATTTTCTTCAAGATAAGAGCAACATTAATTTAAACAGAAAAAAAAATGGCTTCCAAAATATTCTTTCCCTTCAATTGCCTATGAAGAAGTATGTCACCTGATGCTGGCAGATGAGGATGAAGAAAAAACGTTCAAGTTATATTTTACTGTCAGAATCCAACAAACACTTTTTCATCTAAATTATTTTGTCAACAGCCTTGTAGTACCCTTGCTAACCTTATTTGGCACCAGTGCATAATTAGATACACAGGGGTGTGACTCCAATTGAAGGTGTTGGCATTGAAGCACTCTGTGAAAATATTAACTATGAGGTTAACTCCAATTTTCTCTTCTTTAATTAAATGCACATGGTACTAATGAGGTAACCTACTGTTCCTTGATAGCACTAATTAGCTAAGAGGAGAGTACACTCTTACACTGCAATTTAAACCTAAAAATAAGGTTGAAATATGCTAATTGCAGGCAATTTAAAACAGTACAAGTTGAAGAACTAGTCATAATAAGAGAAACTGACTGCTTTACAGCTAGGCAGCTGTAACTTTGGTTAAAATCAAAACAAGCCACACGATTTTTGGACTGCTATTTAAGGAGGTCATAAGCATCCTAAAAAAAAAAAAGAAATGAAATGCTACTCCGTACCACAGCAATGAACCAGATTAACAAAAAATCCTCAGATCGACACTCATCTACCTAAAACCAAGAATCAGTGAGCATCATGAGAACTCCAAAGGTGCCACGACACTATATTTAGTACAGAAAATGAAACTTCATAAATAAGCAACATCACCTTAAGCTCTTTCAAGAGCACCCAAATTAAATATTGTACTTTGTGTCTAACATAGACAAAACATGTCAGGTGCTGAAGATCTGCCATCCCAATCACAGAGTCTGAAGGGAGGGTATAGAGATGATTAAGAAACAGGACATTTCCAGACCAGGTACAAGTGCACTGATAAAAATACACAAAAGATGTTATGACATAAAATGCTGTAGGCATCATTTAAAGGATACAGGTGCCAAAATTATCAGAAGGATTTCATTATAAGAAGGAGATTTTTGCTACTTTTCCTCTACAGATTAGAGCTCTGTGATGGGTGTAGCCTGAAGCTTCACTGTGAGAGAATATTCTCCATTCTCAGCTCACGTGACTCAGAAACATAATTTCAGTAAATCTAAGTATAATCCAAACATATCTTCTTTAATTGTGTCTCAGACATTTCCCCAATATGATTTTAACTGATAACCATTGAGATAACTTTGACATAAAACAAGATTCTGAAGGACCTTCTGAAGCCATGACATATTTTTGTTCATCAGAAACTTTGTTTGACCAAAGCAATCATTGCCTGACAATGCCAAATCATTCCTGTTATCATAGATAAAAATGCAGCACATTAAAATGATACTGTCATTAACCTATCCTTAGGGACAAAAGAGATAGGACTGTCCCACACTAAGGACACACAGTGACATTTCTGCCCTGTCATTTTGCATGCAAAATTATAAGATATATACAGTTTAAATAATCAAAAGAGTTGAGCAAGGAATAGAAATAGAGTTAAAAAGCAAAATTTATGAACAGAGAAAGTCAACTTAATCTTATGTTTACTGAAGAACAATACCCTGGAAAAAAGCAAACCATTTGAAAGGCACAGGCTTTTAAGTAACTCCCAACTAATAACTCCAGGAGTTAAAAGTATGTGAGAATAAACTCTGCACTGCCATTAGCCCGTCATCATGTCTTGCCAAAAAGCCTGGTTGAAGAAACTGCTTTGAAAACCTACCCAGCTTCTTCTCCTGGCTGTCCTAGAGCTTTCTACAACAGAAGGAGACAGAATGTTGGCAAGAGACGCACTAATCAACCTCCGACCAACCATGCTTGAACAGATCCATGAAGCTGCAGGTCTGTGAAGGAGTAGCAAGGCGAATGAAATCAGACAGTCATTTAGAAATGGGTCTCCTGGAGGAAACCTGACATAATCTAGCAAATCACAGGGCAACACAATGTGAATCGATGTTTTAAGTGTTTGCATCTGTTTCAAATAAGCACCAAAGAACCTTTTAACAGTGAAAAGGCCAGGACAGTGTACTGGAATGGGCTTTCAACATTAACTTCAGAGGGAAACTATTCTTCTGTTAAATATGGATCATTGCAATTTTCTGTTAAAACAATAAAGACTTCAGTGTTCAGTGTTGGAAATAAGAATACTAGCTCTGGAGACAGTCTGCCAGGGTTCAGATCCTGACTCAACACTTGCTAGTAGTGTGACCTTGAGCAAGTTACTTCGCTCTTCTGGCCTCTCTCTCTAGAAAGGGGGTAGTAAGTAACAACGTCCTAGGGTTGTTAAATACACTGATTTATAAAGTACTTAGAATAGTGCTGGTACCCATATACCTAATGTTTCTTAGCTATGTAGTTAATATTTATTAGCTATCATTATTGCTTCAGAACATTCAATTTCTTTCAAATAAAAAATTATTAAAGTCCTACTGTGTATAAAACACACTGTAAAGGATGCAAAAATTCCCAAGACATTCTATCCGCATTCAATAGCTTTCCGTCTCCTATTGGACTTCATGATACAAATCAAAGCCTCTTCCATATGAATAAAAAATATTTTTTCTCTTTAGAAACCTGGTGTGGCAAAGCAAAAAGTTAATATGAGGGTGTCTGCATTCAGTGACAAGGTGAAGTGACTTCTAAGAAATAATATAATTTTTGCAAAGTTGATGAAGGTATATTTTCATAGAAAAATAGGAAAGTATTATATATTGATCTTTCCTAATGAATGAAAATATTTTTAAATTGTAATTTTTCTTGAAGCTGGCTGAAAATGGGATCAAATTTTTCTTTAATATGTTTAAAACTTTAGTGTCTTATAAAATTTGGGGTAAAATGATATCTGAATGGAATAGTGATCTACATTTTAAAGGTGCAAAAATTTTAAAATAGTGTTCGGCCAGTCAAGAAATGTGGATACTCTTTTTTTCTTTTTTTTTTTTGTGGTGCGCGGGCCTCTCACTGCTGTGGTCTCTCCCACTGCGGAGCACAGGCTCCGGACGCGCAGGCTCAGCGGCCATGGCTCACGGGCCCAGCCGCTCCCCGGCACGTGGGATCCTCTCGGACTGGGGCACGAACCCACGTCCCCTGCATCGGCAGGCGGACTCTCAACCACTGCGCCACCAGGGAAGCCCTTTTTTTTTTTTTTTTTTAAGAAATGTGGATACTCTTGACCTAGTATGAAACAGGAATAAAATTAAACGGTTAACTGGCCTTCCCTCCACTCTAACCGTTCTGTTTGTTGGCTTGGTTGGCTATCTTTAGGCCGTTCATCACATCTGATGGAGACTGTCCCAGGGACAGTGGGGCCAGAGTTGTGCCAGGGTGATATGTGTTGGCTTTGCAAATTCAAATTACTTCGTCTATCCCCAGCCCACCTCCGAAAAACAGACTAAAAGCTGCCTAGCCCTGACAGAGGAGGTGAAGAAAAGAGAACTGCTGTCTGGCAAACATTATTTCATAAGACCAGTGGATCTGAGTAGGTGGTATATTGTTTGGAGTCAGTCAACGAGGTGCAGGGACCATGTACCCCACAGGACCAAACCAGTATGAGCACATGCCCGAAGACTCTTCATTCTTCATTCTGAACAAGGAGCAAGTCCTGCCTTACTTCCTTCTGTGGCACTGACTACAAAACCCATATGGTATTGGGGAGAATAGGATGCAGCCATTAAAGAATCACTTCGCAGAGAAAGAAAACAGAGCCCAGGGAGCTGAAATTATTTACAAAAGCTCATGCTTTTATTTATTTTTTAAGGCTGCTGTGCATCACAATAGCCTACTGGAACAGGTTCTCAAACGTTAGCATGTAAAGGAATGTCTGGATGAACTGTTATAATTGAAAATTCTACACTTCTAGGGACTCAGATTCAAAAGATCTGAGATAGGGCCCATGAATATGCATTTTAACAAGCATCTTGGTGACTGTGATTTAGAGCTTCCATGATTACACTTTGAGAAATATTGTCTTCTGTGTTCAGGATATTTGTGGGACAGGTAATTTCTCATTCTTTTATTCCATTATTCAGTCAGTGAACATTTTTCAGTACCTACTGTGTGCTATAAATTATGTTAGCCACGTGGATATAAAAATGAATGAAAATTGTCCTTGGTTTCAGAGGAGAGCGGGAGGAAAAGCCTTGTAAACTAGGATACAACTGAGTAAGTGTTATTTGTATCTTGAACCCTTTGACACTCCATTCAAGTCAAGAATGGCCTCCTCAGAAAAAAATTTAATTGCATAAAATAAAATGTAAGAAGTTAGAAAGGAAATCAGTTATGTTGAAATTCAGATTTCAAAATATTTAAAAAGCCACATTTGTGAAATATTACTAAATGTGCTTCTCTGTAAATACATTAAATAATAAGATACAATGTCAGGTTTAATAACCACTCTAATTTTTAAGTAGTAATAAGCATAACTAATGTTTCTAGATATTTTTGCCAACAGATGAAAACATCTGTAATTTTTTTTGAGGACGATGTCACAGATACTGCCAATACTATTGTGGTTTGTTACCTACATTCATAATAGAAGAAAATATGAAGTTTTAATTAGAAGTGAAAGTGAGAATACTTTCTCCTCCATTCATATTCATAGACCTCCTGAATTCTACCCATGGATCCTAGGTTGAGACAACATTAGAGAGAAACGTACTGTTGAAGAGGTAAAAAGTACAGTTCCATTGTACTGGAAGAATGTATTAAGAATGAGGAATTTATTACTCTAAAAAGAAAGACGTGGAAAGGAAGAAAGGGAGAATCCAAAAGATTTAGAACTGTACTTGAGAAATGTGATCATGTGGCTATGGCTGGAGTGTGGTATGGATGAGGACGGAGGTGAGAGAGAAGACTGGAAAGCTGGGACTATGAAAAGTTCTGTCCATCAGACAAAGGGAATTTCTGTCATGTCCTGAGGTAAAGGGCAGGAGCAAATTTTCTTTTCTTTTCTTTTTTAAATTTCACTTCCACCCATTTTTTATTTATTTATTTTGGGCTGTGTTGGGTCTTCATTTCTGTGCGAGGGCTTTCTCTAGTGTGGCAAGCGGGGGCCACTCTTCATCGCAGTACGCGGGCCTCTCACTATCGCGGCCTCTCTTGTTGCGGAGCACAGGCTCCAGACGCGCAGGCTCAGTAGTTGTGGCTCACGGGCTTAGTTGCCCTGTGGCATGTGGGATCCTCCCAGACCAGGGCTCGAATCCGTGTCCCCTGCATCAGCAGGCAGATTCTCAACCACTGCGCCACCAGGGAAGCCCGAGCAAATTTTCTTTTAAGGAGACAAGAGAAAAGCATGAGGGTGTGGGCCTAGACTGGAATTGGGAAAAACTGGTAGCTGGTAGCCTAAGATGCCCAAAGGTTCACCAGAGAGTTATTTATGGTCTGGGCTGAATGAAGAGCACTGAAAGTAAGAACAGGATACTGAATTTGACGAAAGGCTAACTTCCAAGGATTTGAAGACTACCTGAGTGATAGAGTGAGAGAGTGAAGGATAAGGGACACTGGGAGTAGGCTGTGATGTCACCAGCAAGATATGAGGATGCAAGAAAAAATGGTTTTTAAGGAATACAGGAGAATGTGCTTTAACTGAAAATACTAGAAATACTATACTAGATCTTACTGCAGGACATCCAGGTAGTTATTTCTAGCAAACATTTGAGTATAGCATAAGCCTCAAGTTCAGGAGACAAGGCAAGATATATAGAGATCTGAGACCTTCTGTGGTGGTGACCCCACAGGAAGTGGATAAGTTCTGTCACTGAGATCGTCTAAAGGAATGGTTCTCAACCTGTGCCATGTGCTAGCATCACCTGGGGAGCTTTGAGTCAATACTGATGCTGGGCTCCACCACCTTCAGCTTCTGATTGTATTAGGCTAGGATGGCGCTCAGGCACCTCAGGTAATGATGATGTGCAGCCAGAGTTTAGCTCCACTGATATAACAATTGAACATAAAAAGTTATGGACAGAGATGAGGAAAGCCACCAAATTAAGAGGACTGGTGTCAAATGTCTCAAGTGTTCTGACAGGGTCTAGTAGGATGGGACTTTGACTTGAATACAACTCTCAGAGGTTGTCAGTGATACTCAAAAGAATAATTTCAGAATGGGAGTGGTGATAGAGACATAATATAATAAGTCAAAGAAGGAACAGAGATTGAAGGGTAACCAATTCTTTCCAAAAGTTTAATGATGAAGGAAAGGAGTGGGTTAGGAAGAGTGCCTGATATAAAACAAAGGTTCAAATAAGATTTTGTTTTGTGGGTGTTTGGTTTTTAAAGACAGGAAGACTCACAGAAAATGGGAGACTGAAGATACAGGAGAGCAGCTGTGAGGCTGACATGACAAGGTCGTCGTAGGAAAGGCTGGGCAGGGCAGGTATCAAGTTGGCCTTGGAGAAAAGATCTCACTGTGATACAAAAGGGCATAAAGAGAGGTGCCAATATGAGTTTGTTTTAGGAGTGGAGATGAGAGAGGCAGAGGGAGATCTTACTTGGTGGCCTCTGAATTTTATCTCTGAAGGAGGAGACAAAGTCACTGGGACTAGGGGCTCCATGTGAGATGTAGGAGCTGAAAGGGGACAGTTAAGGCAGGAAGCTGGCGTAGGGAGAGGGGAGTGAGGAGTTTAGAAACGATTGCTAAACAGTGATGAAGGCTAAGGTGAAGTTGTGGACTCAATACTGCCTGATACTGTGATTTTCTGTAGGAATATCCAGTAGCTTGCTTGGGAGTAGGAGTAAGGAAAGCCACAGTTTGGAGAATGGAGAGCAAGGTCAGAGTGAACGATACAAAACAGCGAGAGTTTCTTTAATGTCATCATTAATCATGGGATACAGTTGGATCAGGAAGCCATGTAGGTGGGCATGGGCGTGGTGATGTGGAGAGGATGACAAGGAAGAGCAGTGCTTATGATCAGAATGGGGATTCCTTAGGTCTACTAACTCAGACTGATTTTAAAAAATTGGTCCAAGGACATACAGAATATTGTTGAAGGTACTGATTATTAAAAGTTTATAATTTTCTGCTTGTTTTCTTCATGGATCAGTGTAAATTTTTTTTTTTTTTTTTTGCGGTACGCGAGCCTCTCACTGTTGTGGCCTCTCCCGTTGTGGAGCACAGGCTCCGGACGCGCAGGCTCAGCGGCCATGGCTCACGGGCCCAGCCGCTCTGTGGCATGTGGGATCTTCCCGGACCTGGCCACGAACCCGCGTCCCCTGCATCAACAGGCGGACTCTCAACCACTGCGCCACCAGGGAAGCCCCAGTGTAAATTTTTTAAAATAGTATATTTTCTTTTCCTTGATAAACATGCCAAATTATACCATTCACTGGTAACAAACTCAACATGAAAGTCCAAATTTATGAAATTAAATTAGGGATTCCTATTTCCTTAATTATTCAAAATAAAAATGTAGTTAAGGTTGTATTTATGTAAACAGAAAGAGAACTCGTCTAAAATAAATTTGATTTTTATATAATCCTTAGGAACATATGTATTAGTGAATCTGCATGTACAAATGTGTTACTAGGTGCTACTTCCCTACAGTTCCCTATTGCTATGTGTTTCCTTACTGTTGAAAGAGTAGAGTTCTTTGAGAAAAAAACTATTGTCGAGACCATGCTACAATCTTGTAGCAAACCAGCTCAGTGACTACAGAGGAAATCTGTTGATCTTCCCTACCTGGAATCTATTCTTCTTTTTGCTAACAACACCAAAGTTTTTCTTGGGGGACCATCCCCATTCTGCACCCCAGCTCCCAATGTCACATGCAAATTGGTAGGATTGGCTCAAGGGTAGGTGGCTGCTACAAATAGGCCAATCAGATTCCCTCTCTCAGTAACTGATTCTTGAGAATAATGAACAGGAATTCATCCAACCTAATGCTGGGACCCCACAGAGCCTGTCCAACAATCTTGCTTTTGCTTCTTATCTTTCTGTGACCAGATTTTTGTTTCATTTTCCCTTGGATTTTGTGACCAATTCTGTATCTTTGAACAGATCCCACTTTTTTGTTTAAGTTGTATGTGTATTTCTGTGACTTGAAGTCGGAGAAATAAACTAACAAGAATACTTCAAAATGTTTCAATCAATGATCTCACTGCCAAAATTAGGATTAAACTTTGATAGCCTTTAAATTAAGTTTTGGAGCAAATTTTAGGTTATAATCCAAAGACAAAAGAGACAAAAGATAAGGCTGGAAGTCATGATCTTGGCCACCTCATGTTTTACTAGTTGCAAAATTAAGTGAAGTAATCACAAATTGCTGTCATAATGTCAGCTTTATAAATCTTTTCCTCTCTTAAAATGTCAGCTTGTATAATCAGACTTTCTATTCTGCAAAACACAGTTTAATATATAAAAATGGCAAAATAAAACATTAGGTTAAATTTTAAAATATCTGCACAGGTACATTTATTAATGTATTGATTCTTGATGGGCATTAGGATTTTTATTTTTATCATAATTTAAGATTACATACTCATTTGTTTTCCCTTGTTCAACAGATTCTAAATTATTTCTTTTCCTTTTTTAAAAAAAGAAAGGGTAGGTAAACACTAGCAAAGAAAGTTTAGTGATGGCTATTGTCTCAATCCACATACCACATATTTGGAGGATTTGAGATTGTAAAGTACTTAATATTAATCAATTAAATCCACTGACATTTCTAAAATAAATTTGATCCCCATTTCACAGCTTAAAAGAACTGAAGAATTAACAAAGATTACACAATATAACAGTGTCGAACTCAGATTTTTCACCCTGGTTTTCGTCAATCCCCTTCTTATTCACCTCAGAAAGCTGCCATCATAACTGGCACTAATTGGCACCCTTGTTAGGAACCTCAGCAGAGGAGCAAGGAATAGAAAAGATATGGACACCTCTCATCCACAGAGCCCAGCTGTCTGCAGAGGTGAGGCTGAGCTCAAGGATGGGGCAGATGACCCGGCGCCGTCTGTGAGAAGAGTAAGACCTACACCTGTCCACTGACTACTTAGACAACTTGAATCTCCAGGGACGTTAATCAAGTGTCTTTCATGCACCTAAAGTCATTGGAAAACAAAAGATGCCTGTAGTGCTCCTACAAGTGATGTACTTATTACATTCTAAGAGGAGATGAAGACAGCAGTCAACAGACACTTCTGGCATGAGATACTCATGCAGAATACTGGTAGAATATTCTATTTTTGTTCTATGCTTGTTTGCTTTGTTCAAGAGAATATGTTAAGCTCTTCTTAAAAAAATAAAATAAAACAGGGAGCTGGATTTCTCATGATCATCGTGGAGAATGGAAGACAGCATTTTAAGTTATACAGTAATTACTTAATAGATAAAGAAGATGGATTCTATGCATAGGATTTTCCCCCTGGGTATATTGGGGCTAGGCAGAAGTAGCTTATGCTCACATAAGAGTAATAGTCCTTAGGTTTCTGCTCTTTTTCTGCTGTAATCAAAAGAAAATACAGATGTCTCTTGTTGCCTTAAGGAGGTTAGGTGAGGTAGTAGAAGGTAAGAAACAGGCCTGGGTAAAACAACTTTCCTTATTGAATGAGAAAGCATTAAGAAGTGGATGGTGTACAGGACATGTAGGTGCTTGAAGCTACCTGTTGATGATGGGGGGCTACTGACTGACTGTAGTTCGTTCAGTATTTTATTCACCAAAGATTTAAAGACCATCTAGTTGCCACTTACAGTAAAGGGTCTGACTCCATTTCTTATCTGACTGTTGACTTTTTAGGCCTCAACCTCCCTTTCCCCTATGGCTCCACATCTGGACAGAAAACTTGTGCATGCACCTCCACCTTTGCCACTGAGGGAAATTTAAAACACTTGTTCAAGTGATCTTTTCCCCAGCTCGCCCCATAGCCATTATACAGACCCAGCCTACACCCTCTACTATCCCAAGCCAGCCTGGACCTGCTTCTGCCCCATTGGTTCTCCCCCAGCGTCTCCCATGTGAGTAATCAAATTTCTCTCAAATTCTCTTGGTGTGTTGAGTGTCATCAGCTTCGACATCTAAACTAAATTTTGGGTGGGGTTCTCTCTCACTTCTGCAGGATACTACGGAAAACTACTTACTAGGTTAAGAATGGGGATGCAGGGTTAAGTAGGAGTCCCTAACCCAAAGAGGTTAGAGACGAATTGGGAAGACAAACTACTAGTGAAGGGTATCATAATAAGTGCTATGACAGATAGATGCACAGGGTTCTATGGGAGTACAGAGGAAGGGTACTTAGTACTTACATGGCAGACAGTGGATAGCAAAGCATTTTAGACTAGGTGATAATAAATGGACATTAGTATACAAATGGGTGTGAGGTGGGTGTAGGTGGAAAGCATTCAAGACCAAAGAAGCAGCCGTTATGAAGGCTTGAAGATACAGGGGCCCCTGCATCATTCAGAGAAACACTGATAATCCAGCAACGTCAGAGAAAATAGTGCTAGGCAAGAGAGGGTGGCAGGGATGGAGACAGAGAGTCAGAAGCCAGATCTCCAAGTGCATCATGGAAAGCAAAGTGGCCCTTAGGTGCTTCAAATTTCTCATAATTACATGTGCACACCACCTGATTTTCGCTTGCAGGATTAAATGAAGGGTCAAATACATGAACACATTTCTTAGGTATTTAGAGTCATATTACTACAGTCTTGAAGTAGTAACTGTGACCAATGCAGAAGAGCACAAGATATTCTTTTAAATCTCAATGATGGCAAGAAATAACTTTTTTTCCAGGAACTCCCCTTCCTCTTCCTTCCAGTCAGTTGCTTTCCTAGGACTCTGCATATGTTTTATTCCTTAATATTCTTTCCCTAATTTTTTAAGTACATGAGTAAATTATAGTATGTTTAAAGTCAGTTCAGTAACAAAATTCCACTTGGAAAATTCTGCTTCCAAGAATACAATGTACTAAAATGTAACTTATCTGAATTGCATTCCCATAAAGGTACCAACATAAACTAACTTACATTCTGTATTACCAAGCAAAAATTAAGGAAATTTTACATAGCAGTATAGTTTCATCTTCAAGAGAGTTTTGTGGTAAGCTAAATGGAAAAATTTGGAAAACAGAAAATCTCATTTCAATTTTATAGTGCAGCACTAAGAGAAATGAAATAAACATTTTAAAATTTGGGATTCAGGAGAAAAAAGGAATGCTTCACATTAGATTTAACTGGATACTGCCCCTTTCTTTGCTATTTGGGGCATTCAGAATACAATTTCACAGATGATATATTTTTCTTAATGTGATTTTCAGAGTACATCTAATGGAAAATGCCTGGTTAGGATTAAGAGACATAGTACAGATGTTAAACTACATTTGCATGCAATTATTTCTAAAACAAATGCCAGGGTACAGAGCCTACTGAAATGCCTTTCAGGATGGCTGGCACATGTATTAAACCAGCTTCCAATCTCTGAGTAAGTCTATATTCTGAATATTTCAAATCAGACACTGAGCACAGAATAAATCTTTGTTTTTTACCTTGAGGCATTGTCCAGGAACGTATGGACATAGGGTTAGAGCCCAAGGATTCAGGGTAGGGACTTGGCATTTCTTAAAGCAAAAGCTTTTCTTGCTCAATGTAAAAACTGCATTTCATGTATTAATTTCAATTGCTGAAAAAGTAAAATGACTACAAAACAAGTTAAAATAATAATAGGGGGAATAAAACAGAAAGTAATAGATTAGATATACTGTATAGCTTTCAACCTGGTTTAGGGTTTTTCTTCAAAAGGCAATACAAAATATCTATAAAGTTATTAATTTTTTTTTGTTAGTAGACATCTCACTTTAGCTGATGGTCTTGCAGCAATATACTTTTAAGCATCAAAGTAGAAGTAAGAAACTCCTATTCAAAGTACTTCTGAAATGCCTCTGCTACCAACTTTATCGGAAATATCAAAAGCAGTGAGGGTACAACAAGGAAGCATTCATTGCTTTGCTTATGTAGGGCACTATACCTTCATAGAGGCACTAACCCTAGATGTCCTTGGAGTCTGTGGCTTGGGCAAGACCTATAACTACCTTTTGGTGATCCTTCCCGTGAGAATGCATTTTTGGACTAGGACTTGAATCAATGAACAAAGCCTGAGGAGCCATTGCTACGTCTGTTATGTATCAAAACAAAACACTGTATCATACTTTCATTTGTTCAAGTTCAGAAAGTACCAGCATCTCTTTTACTGTATGCTTTTCTCCTTAGGGGGGAACAATTCAGATCATGGTCACCCCTAGGAATTTATGAGGGGCCTGAAGGATGTGGCAGTTCCTTTTCTGATCCCTGCAGGGGAAGCAGCAGCAGCCCTTGGATCAGCTACTTTTTATCCACTGTTGGTCTCAGTGGCAGCTCCTTTTCTTGCCAATAATGATAAATGATAGACTCTTTAATGAGGAATAGAGACTGCAAGCTGCACTTACAGAAGCTCATCTTGTTGGCATCTCTGATTATCATTCTCTCCCCATCAACCCTTTCCCCCCTCTTGATCATGATGTGCGGTAGAGAGGCAACCTGAAGGAAGAGGACCAATTATTAAAAAAACAGCACTCTTTCCAACAGAAAATCTCTTACCATTTGATATTAAAACTCTCATGACGCCAAGAAAACCTCCAGTAGAGGTTCGGGACTGCCACTCGCTTTTTCTTTTCCGTATCAAAAGATAATTCCCCATATTCATGGGTGAATATCTAACTTCATTACCAAGTCCCACTGCCTTCTTAATAGTGCTTCCCAACAGCTGGGGATGATGAGGTATAGGAGAGAAAGGAATAAAGGAAGTCAGAGTCACTCCAGTAGAATCTTCTAGTGGTAGTGGTGATGGAGACTGCTTTCATGGGGGAGGCCCCATGCGTCCCTCCAATCCCTTCCCTTCATCACCACTGCTTTGTCTTAACCACAGATTGATCTGGATTCAAAACAACAAAGACATTCAAGAAAAGGTAGTTTTCATATTTGTCATCCCCCTTATTTTGATCATGTTTTCTAAAAACATAAAATCTGAGATATTTTAAACAGCAATTAAGGGATGCATGTTATCAGTGATTAATGGCAAGGTAAGAGGCGCAGGAATTGGAATCAGACTGATTTGAATTCACATCCCAGCTCAAACCACCAGCTACATGACCTTAGATAATGTAATTTAACCTTTCTGAGGCTCAGTTTCTTATTCTGTGAAATGAGAAAGCAGAAATACATTACCAGATATAAAAAGTAAGCCTGAATATATGTCAAGTGAAAATAAAATCATAAATGCTTTAGGACTTTTCTTTTGTTAGAGAAAAAGAGGCATTGAAAAAGGATGGGAACCTAAGAAATGTGATTTCTCTAACATCTCTGGTTGACACCTCAGCCTTCCTTTTCACTGGCCTAGTCACCCACATTATATTCCGATATAATGGCCAACAAACTTGTCACTAAGAGGCACAGGAGACCAGCTAGGGACTAAGATAAAGCCCTTTTTTGGGCAGAGCTGTAGGTGTATCATGACATTGGGCACGTATAAAATCCTCACACAGATACATGAATGAACTAGCAGTAAAAGCCTGCTCTGTATTCATAAAACATGGTTAAAAATACCAACATTAGTGTTTAAACATTTCAAATATTAAAATACAACGGAAGGCAACTAGATTCTATGAGGTAAGATTATTATTAAATTAAATATAATGCAATTTCTCCAAAGAATATATTTCTTGAGCCTTTAGATCCATAGAGATGGAAAGCTGAGATGAGTTCTGAATTAGAAAAGATAGAAGGAGATAAAAAGCTATCAGAGTAATCACTATGTACCACAATAAAAAAGAAAATAGTAGTCTCGTGCCAAAATGAACTCAAACTTACACAAACCTCCATGACTATATATGTACTAAAAATAATATAGAATTGTCATTTTTTATGTGTGGAAGAGTTTACTGGGAAAGAAAATGTCAGATTTTAGAATTGTGTTATTGTCTATTAGAAATTATTCATTTCTAAGCCAGGACCAAGTTTCCATTACCCAATAGCTGCTCTCAAGAATGAAGCTAATTTACATTTAAAATAGTACAGTCTACTCTTTAAAAGCACAATGGTAAACACACCAATTTGACAATTACATTAATATGAGTATTTGCATAATCTGTCTCCCACACCTGTTCTTAATTTGAAGCAGCTGCAGGACAAATCACATCATACTAATCTCAATGGGTACCTGCATGTTCCAAACAATAATGCATGCATGTTATTTTTTGAAGATATTTTATTTTTAAAATGTTTCCTGACTTAAAAAAATGGTAAAAGTTTTGTGGAAGCCATAATATTTATTTGGTTACTATTAATTAGTGGAATAAGTATAATACCAAATAATTCTATCCCTTACATTTTTGGCCTCTTCTGTTACTGACTTATGATAGTACTGTCTGGAGTTATTTTTCTTAAATAATATGTATTTACATGGAAAAGGATTAAAAAGAACAATAAAAATATAACTAGAAAACTTCAGTAAGGAATATAATCCTTATATATAACTAAGAGCAAATGCATTAATGGAGAATCACGCAAAGTCTGCAGATCATCTGGAGATGTATGTGCAGCTCAGATAATTGTGGCATCTTTTGGAACACCTTTTCAAAACTGGGTTCCATTTATGTTTTAACAATAATACATCAGAGTTTAACAAGCAGAAATCTACTTTCATCCTTTAAAGGGTCCAGCTGTGTTTGTGGGTATTCACATGCTCAGTGCCATCAGAAAGGAAGTCAGTTTATTACTAATACATATTCTTGTACTTGGTGTATTTAAATCATTCACTAGATTCCAACTGGTGGAATATAAGACACCCATGTAATCTGTCAACAAAATTGTCTCTCTCTAATCTTCTATTATGAATGGAAAATGAAGTTAGAGCTTTCTAAAGATGTTATTTATTTCCTGAAAAATGAATGAGAGCATGCACAGTAATGAACGGGAGCAATCAACAAAACTGATCTGTGTATTTATATGCTGTTGACCTCTGAAGAGGTAAACACTGACTGGCTGAATTCTTAGTTCACTATTTCATTTAGGATTTTACTTTTATAAGTGTTTTCATTCTATTAGAAGGAAAAATACTAAAGAAATTAATTGTAGCTTACATTTCTATTACATTTTCATGCACATTATTTAGTAATTCTCACCATATAAGAGAAAACAGAGAGTCAGAGGAGTTGACATGATTTGTCCAAGTTCTCACAACACTGTAACAGTGTTATGGTCCAGGCATCCTGAACCCAGCTCTATATTCCTTCCCATAACTCATGGAGATTGATTTGAACGAATAATAGCTATTATGATAAATAAATTGTAGCAAACATTATTATTATTATTTTTTTTTCCAGTACGCGGGCCCCTCACTGTTGTGGCCTCTCCCATTGCAGAGCACAGGCTCCAGAGGCGCAGGCTCAGCGGCCATAGCTCACAGGGCCCAGCCGCCCCGCGGCATGTGGGATCCTCCCAGACCGGGGCACGAACCCGTGTCCCCTACATCGGCAGGCGGACTCTCAACCACTGCGCCACCAGGGAAGCCTGCAAGCATTTTTACTAATGAAACAGTTTAAAGTTTTTTTTTATTTCACAGTATCTGAAGTATTTCAACTCATGGCTTCAAGTGTACTAGAAAACACTGTTTCAAAAGTGACTATAATAACAGAATTGTTTTCTATTTAGATAAATAGATTGCAAATTCTTACTAAGAACCAAGACTAGTTACTCTAGGAGTATACAGATAATTTTTATTACTATATAATTTAGGCAATAAAGCCAAGTTATAGTGATTGTGAGAGAAGCAATTTCCACAGTTGTGACCTCTACATAATTATATTTCTAAATATTCCTTATTTTATTTTTCTTCATTAGAAACCTTACATATACAATTGAGCACACAGAAAAGTACTCTAAATAGATAAGCTGGCATGTCATGGGGGGGCACGTAGAACATAATGGGATGAAAACTATATTTGTGTGTGATTAATATGCACATTGTATAATATTCTAACAACAAATTTCACTTTTTCTCTGAGTTATCAGAATATTTTAACTTCAGTAAATGAGTCATAAATTTCCAAATTTTAAAATAATCTTGTTTCTTTTTGTCTGTGCTATTAAGGCGAAAACTAACTCGTTATCAAAGTTAAAAGCTTTCTGACATGTAATAAAGAAGGCTGATTTTTCTGTAAATATAAGCTGCTATAAAGGTATACACTTTTGCTAAAAGCAAAGCATTAGGATAATAAATTTTTAGAGCTAGAGACGAGTCAAATCCCCTCAGTTGACAGAAGCGGAAAATGAGGCTCCACTGCCCTGCCTTCCCCAGAGTCATACAGTACTGAGTGCTGGAGTCGGTCCTGGAACCCAGAGTCCCCCATATAGCAGAGTCTGGCCTCTTACCGCTACAGCAAAGCATGAACCGAGCAACAACAGGTCATTTACAAACAGGCTCGTGCTTTTCCATGGTCCTAAATGAAGCTGTACGCCAACAACTGGATGCAAATGATTCTTATGTTTAAAAAGAAACTACAAAATATAAAACTGCATTCATTTCTAGACTGGCATGATGATGTCATGTGGACACACACACAAATGCTGGTAAGCATGTAGATAAGTGTTAATAATATCACTGGGAGGTTGGAATTTGGGTGAATTTGAGTCCTTCATATTCTTCTGTGTTTCTGAATTATTTTTGTAAGCACACATTGCTTTAATAATCACTCAAAATGAGGCTATTTGCAAACTGAAACCAGGACTTAGAACGGTGGCTATAAATGTTTTTCATCAAACATGTTAACTCTTAAAAACCTTCACTGACATGAGGATTCGGCACATAAGTACTCTGATTAGTCTTATTAAAACAGAATTTATATTCTTCCCTTAGTCTCAGTAATGCAAAAAAATAAATGCCTACTACCCTCGGCATGATAATTTCTTTTGAATGTGAAGAAATTATTAAAATACTTTTTTCTCCCTTTTCTTCTTTTCGATCTGGGTAAACTCCCTTTGTGATCGGCTCTCCCATTTTCCCTTTAACCATCTCTATCATATTACTTGTTATCCTTAGACTCGTTTCCATGCTTCAGTATCCCTTAGACTCTGGAACTCAGTCCTAAACAAATTTTAAAGAACCACAAACAAAGCCTCAGGAGGCACAAAAAATGAAGAAAACCCTACTCTGCTCAGTTTATAAGTGATGGCTGATTCACTAAACACTTAGAGGGGGAAAAAAAAAGGCAATTTATTCCATAAAAAGCCATAACTGTCAAGGAGGGTTTTTATTTTTAACCTTAAACCACTGAGTTTTGTTTAAAATGGCTTAGAAGAATGGTTATTATCTTGAATTTTTTATCTAGCCAGATTGCCAACTCTCTGAGGATAGGAACATCTTTGAATCCCCTATGGTACCTGATGTCTGCTTAGCAAAGTATCTAATACACTGAGGGCATTTAGTCATGTTTCTCTGATGGATTGATTGACTGAGGATGTAAATTCTAATACATGGAAGTACTGTAAACCAGTTTCGAAATCTTACTGCTATCTTGTTTTTAGCTTGTAGCTTTTCCACTGGAGCATGGTAATTATTTGTTTCATACGAAATTGTATAAAGTAGACTTTTCCATTTATTTCTACATTACTCCTGAACTCTCTTTTTATTAAATAAATATCTCCTTGAATAGAATAGCAAGCAAAAAGGTCGGGGGACGGGGAATAAAATATATTAACTAACCTGTGCTCTAGTCCAGCAGTGCTGGAAATTCTTGAATGGAATGCCAGATACCATAACTGCATCGATTGCTTAAGTACTCCTTTCTGATGTAGTTCTTAAGAAGTAGTCCTCACTCTCAATTAGTCCCAGAACAGATGTTTCTTTTAAAGCAATTTGTATTTGGTATGACACTGTTAATCAATGCTATTTTGACCCTTTAGTGATGGCAAGTTACATCTTAGCACTGAATAACCCATTTAACAGTCCTTCATCAGAAACTTGATATCTCATGCACACTGCTTCCAACAAGTTCTGGTGTCCTCAAAGTCTCAGGAATCACGGACCAGAAAGTACTGAGTCTTTTTTACTTTATGTATATGCGTCTCTGTATTTCATAGATAGATTTAAATGTTCTAGTGTTTAAAGAAGGGGTTGCAAAGTGAGGCCTGAAAGCCAGAATATGAGAGGAAGAGAGGGGGAAAGGAAAAGAGAGAAAGAGAGAAGGGGAGATGGGGGGGGGAGACACAGAGATTTAGAGAGGGAGAGAAATGAATATTTCTTCAGAGGGTAAATGAGCTGTGAAGTACAATCTATTTCCTCCTCCTACCTTGCACCTAGTCCACCACATACCTGCCTGAACTGACAAGGCATTAGAGTCTCATCTTCCTTGTCTAATGATATGCAAAATGCCTATTGCAAATGAATATTAGAAATAAAATTAAAAAAAACCACATACAGGTAGAGCTGATAAAAAAATAGCTAGACATCTTTAAACGTTCACAATTTTACTACAGAGAACAAAAATAACAGGATTATTTGGCTTACTTTCTTTGCTTCTTAAATTTATGATGTATTTCTCTGAAGAAAAGTTCATACTATAATAGTATAAAAGTTATACTATTTAATAGTATAAAAGTTATACTATTTAATATACTATTATTAAATAGTATATTATACTATACTATTTAATATACTATTATTAAATAATAGTATAAAAGTTATACTATTTAATATACTATTAAAAGTTATACTATTTAATAGTATAAAAGTTATACTATTTCTTTTGTTTGCAAGATAAAATCCAATTGCACTAATTTCATAAATCACACACTTTAAGAAGAGGATGGACTCTACTTCATTTTAATTTCATTCTGGATAATTACCAGAAAGCATGCAGGACCTATTAGAGAAGGTGAGATTATTAAAAATCATTATGCATTTACAGTATCTCAGATGCAAACCAATGATTAATTCTTATTCTCATGGAGCCCTGGATGAAGTGATGACAAACACTCACAAGAATAATCCTGGTTTGGTTGGGCAGAATCACACACAGCACAGGGACTTCCCATTCTTACTCCCCAGAATGGTGAGCCTTCCACCAGACAGGCAGCCTTCACAGAATGAGGAATGTCTGCCTGTTCTGTCCTCCTGCCTGTCCTGAAGTTGAGAATTCCTGAAGAAATGATTCATTCATTTCAAACATAAAGGATGGTGGAAAAAAAATGTTCTGGTAACAAGACACATCTGACATTCTGCCCTGGCTCCTTGGGAAAGTTACGGAACGCTTCTGGCTCTCTGATCCTCACAGGTAAAACAGGAATAGTACTGACCAATTCTGGGGTTTCCATGGAGATAAAATGACCAATCATGGGCGAGGTACCTGGCACTTGGAACACAGCAGGAACTCATGTGGGTCCGTAGGGATGGAGGTGAGGGAGAGCAAGAAGGGTTTCCTTGGTAGTACCTATTTTTCTAGTGTAGTTTCTTACAATCCAGATTACTGCAGGAAATATAGAAAAAGTATGGAATACAACTCTTATCTTCACTATAGCTGGAAGGAAAGTGAGAACTTTCTTTTAAAGTTTCCAGCAATATGTAAGAGCCAAGTGAAAAAAAAAAATTTCTGACCTTAACTTGTTTAAATTTTACCTTCTACGACTATTTTTTTCACTATCCTTCAAAAACACTTGCTTCTGTACTTGCAAAATATGCATATGCTTCATTTATCTAAACTTTCCAGTGTTTGTTCCACTGCCTACGTATGTTCAGCTGGGGCACCTCACCAGTGCTGCCAGCCTCAGTAGCAATTTCCTGGAGGGAAAGAATTACCTCTGCTTCGCTTACGTTGTATTGTGCTTTACCTAGTACTCAAAATATATGGAGTCTTTAATAACATTTTAGTTATAATTAAAAATATTAAAACTTAGAATAAAGTCCTATAACTAACTGACCTTTAATCACATTAATGTCCAGATTTATGTCTTTCTAAATGTTCCTAGAAGAAATTTTACCAAAAACCAAAATTTCTTGTCACTAAAGTATCTCAAGTCATAAAATCTCTTTTCTTGGGGTTTCCTACACAGCAGAGAAGCTCCCTTACTGCAATCTATTGCAAGTCAGCCCTCAACACAAGAGTTTGTTTTTTAATTTAAACAGAATCTCTTTTCACAGATTTCTTAGGCCCCATGAGGTACTAACAGCTACGTTAAACTGTTGTCGGCAGACGCTGTTCAGATGCCTATCTCAAAATTCATCCTTCTCTTCTTCTCTACCAAAAGGACCCAAACTTTGTTCAAGTTGACGAAAGGCCTGGCTGAATATAATCAGCTTCACAGACTCAGATGAAGCAATGAGTGTTCACGTGATACTGTTCAGGCCAATGAAATGGAAAGAGAAGCTATTCTGTGGGTCTTCTGGGAAAACTTGTTATTCAGCTGACTTGCATTTATTTGTATTTTGCCTTCCCCTTCTTTCTACCTGGAACATGAACATGATACCTGGAGAAGGGGCAGCCCTCTTGTGACCATGAAGACAGAGGCTATACTGGGGCAGAACAAGAGGCTGAAAGAAACATTGGTCTTTTGCGTCATCCTTGAGCAGCTGTACCAGCCAAATCTGGACTTTCTGTCTATGGAGTTCATGTTTCACAGGAAAAATAAATCTATATTCCTGAACAGAGCAGCTGATAAACTCCATAGTAAATTTAGACAGGGTTTTCGTCGAAATATCCAAAATCCCCATGGCTAAAGCAATAGATAAAATTAACTCATAAAAACTATATACCAATAAATCATGTAGAACGTATAGTTCCCTGATATTATTTGAGAAATCCTCATATATCATCTGTGTCCCGTACATTTCCAATATCATTTTATTGAGCAGATTTCTCACTTCCAGTACCCTAGTAAAAGTATCATTGATATTTAGTGGGGTTAGAAGCATGACTAGTACAGAATTATATGAAGCAGTATATCTTGTTCAAAAGAAACAGACTAAATAAGGAGTAAAGGGCTTATTGAAAGCAAAATATTTATATGTATACACAATTCAAAAACCAGAAGACAGAATCAGGAAAGAAAATATTTAGGTAAAGATAAAAGGAGAAAGAGTTCACTGTTATTGTTAAATAAGTATATTACATGTTTTCTACCCGGGAAAGGGAATCAATTGGAGTATTATTCATAAACAGACTGCCTAACTAGAGAATAGACAAGATGTGTTAGTAATGTGAGAGCAGGGTGGGCCTGAATCTGGTCTTCTAATGATATTCATATGATATGATATGATATATTCATATTCATATGATATGATATGATAATGATATTCATGTCTGCTTACAAGTTTCTTTCTACGAAGTACAGAGAAGCTGATAAATATACCTTCATACTTGTCTCATCAGGTTGAAAGAAGTGGTACCTTGAACTTATTCTGACAAAGAAACAGCAATTCAATTGGCCTAGTTCAATTCAATTCTGCAAAGATTTATTTAGCATCTACCATGTGCCAAGCATTATGTTAGAAATAAAATATAATCTCTGACCTCAAAGGGCTTGAGTCTGAGACTGAGCTACAGAAGTAGTCAAATAACTTTAATAAAATATGGTATAATCTACCTTTGTAACTAATACATGTAGAATAATAAAAAAGTATGGTACAGATTCTGAAAATATACGTAAGTGAGGGATTATTTCTCTGTGAAGAGTCAGAAGACTCAAGGGAATAGGATCTTGAGGTGTGTGTAAAGGTTTGGCAACCAGATAAGACAGTGTGGGGCTGACATTCTAAACAGATGGAGAAATAGAAACAAAGGCAAATAGGTGTCCAACTTCTAATAGTTCATGATGCCACGCAGAGTGCCTAGTATATCAGAAGTGAACTACAAACATTTGTGAATGAATGAATAAATGAATAAACAGCATGTTCAGTAAGCAGTGAGGATTAAATCATGGTTATAAAGTAACAGATGTATGATAATTTATAGCCTTTTGTGCCATGCTGAGAGGTTGAAAAACAGAGTGATTTTCACATTACGGCAGAGGAATATGGCCCAATCAAATTAAAAGGGTTTACAGCTGGAGACTGTAGAACAGAATTCAGAAAAAGTTAACAAAAACAAGTGTGGGGAGAGAGAAATAATTGCAGTCTGAGACAAGTTGATCTGGGTTGAGATGCCCCAGTAGGCAACTGAAAAAAACACACCTCGAGCCTAGGAGAAAGGGGGAATTTGATAGGGCTATAGACTAGCACTTGTCTATGGACTCCACGCATTTATGCAAAATGTACCATGGGACTTCTCTGGTGGCGCAGTGGTTGAGAACCTGCTTGCCAATGCAGGGGACATGGGTTCAAGCCCTGGTCCGGGAAGATCCCACATGCCGCGGAGCAACTAAGCCCGTGTGCCACAACTGCTGAGCCCACGTGCCTAGAGCCCGTGCTCCACAACAAGAGAAGCCACCACAATGAGAAGCCCGCGCACCGCAAGGAGGAGTAGCCCCCGCTCGCCACAACTAGAGAAAAGCCTGCGTGCAACAACGAAGACCCAGTGCGGCCAAAAAAAATAAAACAAACAAACAAACAAACAAAAAAAACCCACAACATACTACGTGCCAGACACTGGAAATGTGAAGATGAATGAGACAGTTCTGGCCTTCAAGGAACTTATAGTAAATATGATTCAGTGTGATACATGCAAGAACAGAAGTATACCTAAGACATAGAAATAATACATAGATAGGAATAATTAATTCTACACTGTGTGCGTGTGGCAGGTGAGGGTTTCAAAGGGGGCTTCATAGAGTACCTGACAGTGATGATTTAAAAGCTTCACAGAAGTTTTCCAGATGGAAAGGCAGAGAAGGGCATATTGACAAAAGAGAAGGGCAAGGTCACCTGTATGGAGACATGAAGCAATTTTGGAGGAACCATAAGTAGTTTGACACTGCTGCTCATATAATTTGTAAAAACTGGGTTGTGGACAATGAGATCAGCATGCAGGACCACTGCACGGGACAGCTATCCTTGAAGACAATGAGTTTTTTTTCCTTAAGGTTTCTAACTCCTAAAGGAAGGCCAATTGGGCATAGCAGACATATACTGAGGACTTTAGAAAGCAGATATTATTTTTTAAAAAGTCAAAGATAAGATCTTATAATGTTACAGGAGAACTAAGGATAGTAAAAATAAAATTCTCACAATGTTGTTGGAAATGCCCCTGGAAAGAATGAACAGAGAGAGGTATCCCAAGAAACCCGCTCAGGGACCTTTTTAGTTAGCTCAGATTTAAAGACATATATAAACAAACAAACAAACAAAACAAAACACAGGACTGAGATTAAAAGACTGCTGAGTCTGGAAGGAAACTGAGATATCACTAGTTTACAGCCATTTAATTGTGTAGGTTGGAAAACTGAGTCCCTGGGAGGAAAAATGACAGTATATTAATAAGAATTCAGACGCAGTAATTTTTATTACAGGGAACCACTTTCCTGTTGCAGAAGAGTTGCAGGGTTCCTACATACTATAGACCAGCTGCATTAGAATCTCCTGGGAGAGTTTAAAATATTTTGATTTTCTAAGATCCCATCCCCTCAAATTTTAACTCAATATTCTTGGATGAACCCAAGATTCTCCATTTTTAAAAGATTTTCAAGTAATTTTTTAGATTTAAAAACTACCATTAGCCTAAGTGAACTCTAAGACTATGTAGGGGAGTGGCGATGGTTATTGATTAAGGGAAATAAATTCTCCTGGAATAAAAGAAAAAGTTTAAACGATGCCCACGTTTTTGAGAAACTAGAACTCTAAACGTATTTTAATCACTAATGAATATGTTTTAAATGTCTAGGGGTTTCCCTGGTGGCTCAGTGGTTAAGAATCCGCCTGCCAATACAGGGGACACAGCTTCGATCTCTGGCCCAGGAAGATCCCACATGCCACAGAGCAATTAAGCCCATGCGCCACAACTACTGAAGCTCATGTGCCTAAAGCCCACGCTCTGCAACAGGAGAAGCCACGGCAAAGAGAAACCTGCGCACCGGAATGGAGAGTAGCCCCCGCTCGCCGCAACTAGAGAAAGCCTGTGCACAGCAACAAAGACCCAACAGAGCCAAAAAAATAATAATAATAAATAAATAAATTTATAAAATAAAAATGTCTATTACATGCTTGGTTCTATGGGAAGAAGGTGGAATAGAGAGAATGATTTTCTCCTTTGATGTTTTTTGTTTGTTTTTACAAGGATATTTTATTGAAGAATTTACTCCAGTTTTTCTGTGAGACAACAAATTTTCCTCACGTCAGCACATCATAATGTTCAATGTGTTCCTTGGTTTGTCACTTGAGAATGTGCAGTAGCACTAGCAGTAGAAGATATCAAAGTGGCAGCTTTTACAGCAATGCAAGTGTTAGCATTAGAAGTGTTAAGAATTTATATGCTGTGCAAAGGAATTGTCTGTTTGTTTTGTGTTATCAAGATGCTTAACTACTAGGTCCTGCAGGTTTTATGCTTATGATGATAGAACTATAAAAATCGGCATGATCAAACAAATCCTTTCTTTTTAAATAACCACCAAATACTTTTAGCCAAGCTGGATGTGATTCAAGACCTTCAACTGTGAACTGAATCTAAACAGAGGCTCCCTAATTTGAGGGATAAAATACCAAGCTCAGAATGTCGGGGCCAAACCAGTCGACAGTCAATGGTTACTAAAATAAAGCCTCTACTCATTACTGAACTTCTATGGGGGTCTCTTCATACCCAAGACACAGCCTTCCCCCATGCCTTTCAAAAACGTCCCAGGCAACTTTTACTGTGAAGGAGTAGCCCAGATTATCTACTGATGTTATTGGATATTTACAAGTAAGAAGGATGAAAATATTAACATTAATCTTGAGTGCCTCTCTCAATTCTTCAAATAATATATCAGCAGAGAAAGTACGGGGAACTTGTTTGTTCACTTAAGATTTTCCTCATTGATGCTAGATTGCAAGATCCTAAAATTCACAGATGTTGAGGATTGGTCTGATTATTTTCCAATTACCCCAAAGTTCCAAGACATTACACCTGTGGAATTTGTCAAGCCATGAAACTAAATCAAGCATGCTGGGGGGGCTGATCTAGTCTTTAGAATGCTGACTCCCACACACACAACCTAACTCCTCCACCCCTGTGGATCCTTCCATCATAAATATAGCTTTGCTGTTCTCTACCTGTTCTCACTGATGTAGAAAAACCTGTGATGTGAAAAAAACTGTTTCATTAAAAAAAAAACTGACATTAATCAAGAGGTAAATTTTACTGAAAGTTGGAAAGTTAACTTGTGTTACACTCTGCACGTGACGATGGTAATTTGATTCAGAGAAAGACTGCACAGACCTCTCGTGTTTTTGAACTGGAAATTTCTTGAATTTGAGGGTTCATGAAGATCTCAGGCTGCATACCCTGTGAATGTCAAGGGTCTACTATAATTCTCATGAGTGGTTTCATCCTCATCTAATCAGAGAACATAATTTTCATCTTAAAATATCTACTACACTATAGCAATTTATTAACATTTATTAAGTGCCTTTGGGAAAAATAACTTAGTGACCAACCATAATTTAACTTAAAAATCATATGAGATTCTTATAATGAGCTTATATGCTTTTCATAGTAAGGTACAGTGACAAATATTTTTGAAAGAACAATTCATTACACTTTTGTTTGATCATTTCAAATGCCGTGCTTCCAAATTCACCGTTATTAAAATTATCATGCACACCCTAAGATCTGTTTAGGAAAACTGCCATTTCATACAACCATCCCAAGGAATTCTAGTTTGAATTTCTTACTAAGTTTTCTGGGAAGTCTGGCAAAAGGATTTAAGGAAGGGAGGATAAAACCATTCTGATGGCTGACTTTGAAAGAGCCACCTATACATGTCATCAGTAACAGGAGATTTCTCGCACTGCATGAAATGCTTCAGGTCCTCCTAAGTATCTGAGCTATTCAAGGGTAAAGCTGCTTGCATACTAAAACTACAATTTAAAATAGCATAAAAGAAACTATTCTTGGGGCAAGATCAGAACTAAAATATTGGATACTGGATTTTAAGAAGTCACATAGTTTGACTATTTTGTTAGTAAAATGATCTGCTAGAATACCGTTTAGGTTCAAGATAGAATTAAATAATTAAGGCACTTAAAGTTATTCTTTTCTCAGTATGGGGCCTGAAGGGACAGAGATTAAGTTAAATGGAAAAGATTACATGATGAGAGGAAAGAACGGAATGGCAAAGGAAGAAAAACTACAGTGGAAAAGGTGAAGGTGGCAGAGAAATTTTAAGAAAACCAAGTAGAAATGGAGAATGCAGGATTATAGATATGAATAGAATCCACAGAGGAAACACAATGAATCTTAAATGTAAGTGAATTTCAAAATAATTTCACTTTTTGTTTTTAATCATGTACTGACACTGTTCTTCACTTTGTCATTCAATTTAGCTCGTACAACACCTCCAAACATCTTAAGGTAAAATTCACAGCCTAAGTCTTAAATCCTATGGAGAGCTCCCTTAACAATATTAATGTTCTATTTCTTTCTTGCTCTTACTTTAGTTAAGGAAGAGAAGTCAAGGGAATATATACTTAAAATCCTAATGGATTACAGGAAGAGGCAAGGGCTTGGGTAGCTAAGAAAAGAGAAAATGTGACCTCCTAGAAAGCAGTTTTCTCCCAGATTTAATTTGTGGGAACTCAGTACTATATATGCAATATACATTTGCTTATATGATTGGAAACACAGCAATCAGGGAAGTAAAAGTACATTTATTATCTACCTTCTATTTAACATTTATATTAAAGTAAGTTTTTTTTCCATTCATTACTGATAATATTAGTATTGCAAATCTTGAGTTATTAGCAAATGATAAAAAAAAGAGGAGGGTTAGAAATGATCAGTGTTGCAGTTCAACAGTGCATGTATGAAAATGCTCATCCTCATGGTCACTGTTTGATGTGGTTGACAAGCTCTGTGTTGTAAAAACTCTCCCTTTCCTTGACCTTATTGAATAGAGTAAAAGCTAATTTGATTCTTCTTTTCCCCTCTTTAATTTCTTCTGCTTCTTTTTCTTCTTGCTTTAAAAATTGTCGATGTTAGTGAGCTCCTCTTTAGATTATCTTTCTCAGAAATCTCCTCCACTTTCGTGGATTCATCCATCACTTCTGGATTATTTCACAAATATTTGTCTCTAACTCTGACCTCTCTGTCAAACTCTAATTTTCTAAAAGCTTGCTAATTCCATTTACTTTCATGCCATCACCTCAAACTCAACATTTCTAAAGCTCAATTCATGAAATGCCAGCCTCAAAATTTTTTAAAGATTACCTTATTCCAGATCTCTCACAACTCCCTTCCCCCAAAGCATCCTCCAGATGCAGCACTGTTGACTAGATCTCCACAATACACTGCTTTCATTGTGTCACTTCCTCATCAAAAACCTTTAACAACCTCTGCTGCCTAAATCATAAAGTACAGACTCATTAGCTTGACATTTCAGGCTGTATACAATTGGCTATGTACACTTCTAGCCCTCCAATACATTCGTTATTCCTTTAGTGTGACATCTCTATGCTGGTCAAAACAAACTACTTACTCTTGCCTAACCAGACCTCACCATTTCCCATCTCTACATCTTTGATGACATCTTTTGAAAATGTCTCCATCAAAAATTGTCCTTTACTTTCTCTATCTACCAAATTCCCTTTCTTTAAGCCTAACATAAATGCTACCTCTCCACAAAGCCTTCCCTGATCACTTGAACCTGAATTAATAATTTTCTTTTTAAAATGCGTATAGAGTCAACATCACTAATCATCAGGAAAATGAAAATCAAAACCACAATGAGATGTCATCTTACACTTGTCAGAATGGTTATCAAGAAGACGAGAAATAGTAAGTGTTGGTGAGGATGTGGAGAAAAGGCAATCCTCACACGCTGTCAGTGGTAATGTAAATCAGGGCAGCCACTATGGAGAATAGGATGGAGGCTCCTCAAAAAATTAAAAATAGAGGGCTTCCCTGGTGGCGCAGTGGTTGACAGTCCGCCTGCCGATGCAGGGGGCGTGGGTTCGTGCCCCGGTCCGGGAGGATCCCGCGTGCCGTGGAGCGGCTGGGCCCGTGAGCCGTGGCCGCTGGGCCTGCGCGTCCGCAGCCTGTGCTCCACAACGGGAGAGGCCGCAGCGGTGAGAGGCCCGCGTACCGAAAATAAATAAATAAATAAATAAAATAAAAAATAGAACTACCACACAATTCAGCAATTTCATTCCTGGGTATTTATCCAAAAGAAAAAAAAAAAAGAAAACATGAATTCAAAAGGTTATATGCACCACAATGTTCATAGCAGCATTATTTATAATAGCCAAGCTATGGAAACAACCTAAGTGTCCATTGATAGATGAACAGATCAAGAAGATGTGATTATATTAGCCATAAAGAGAATGAAATCTTGCCATGTGGGACAACATGGATGGACCTGGAGGGTATTACACTTCGTGAAATAAGTCAGAAGAGAAAGACAAGTACTGTATATTTTCACTTACATGTGAAATCTAAAAAACAAAACAGATAAATATAACACAACAGCCTCACAGGTACAGAGAACAAACTAGTGGTTACCAGAGGGAAGAGGGGTAGGACAAAGGCTAAAAGAGGTGACTGGGATTAAGTGGTACAAACCACCAGTTATAAAACAAGTAAGTTACAAGCATGTAATGCACAGCACAGAGAATATTGTCAATACTTTATAAAATAACTTTGTATGGTGTGTAATCTATAAAAAAAATCAAATTACTATGTTGCACATCTGAAACTAATACGATATTGTAAGTCAACTATACTCAGTAAAATAAGGTAAAATACTTATAGCACTTTCTGCTTTTCTGACTCCCACAGCACATCCACTGTGCCCTGATATTTGTGCGCAAGTATTACTATCTCCTCAACCAAATCATAAGTCCCTGAGGATATTACACATAAATACTCAGTTTTCACTGAATGAATGAAGCTTTACCCCCTCCAACTTCCTCACACTCTCCACTCAACACAATCTCCCCCTCATTCATTGTTCCAGCAGGTATTTACTGAGCTCTATTATTCACCAGGCACTGTGTTAGGCACTGGAAGATGAGTAGGACATGCATGATCCCTGCTGTCATAGAGCTCACAGTCTAGCAGGGAAGACAAACATTATAAGTTTATATGTGGCAAGTGTGACATATACATGGTGTGGAGGCCTACAACAGGGGGACATACTCTAGTAGTACCTAAAACACTCACTGTTGTTTTCTCATAAATTAGGCACACTTCATATCAGAGTGAATAGTGAATTGTGACAATTATGACCAAGTAGAAGGTAACATATTATAGAATATTTATCATAGCCTTGGATTAATTATAAATTTCCTGGAGCTGAGCGTAACAGAAATTATTTATTAATTTATTATAAGTGCAAGGATTCATGCTAGTCACTTTATATAGTACTCTTTTTAGTCTTCACAACAATCTGGCAAGGTGGGTATCCTTATTCCTATTTTAGAGATAAGGAAACAGGCTTCAAGAGATCAAGTTACTCTACCCAAGGTTCTACTAATTGAGGGCAAAGATAGGCTTCAGACCCCAAAACATATGTTCTTTGTCCTCCATGCCATGAGTGGATCGTTCACAAGTTTTCCATGCAGCACACTTAGCAGCAATGGACTGGATGTCCCAGACCCTCCTCCACAGGGCGTGAGCCCTGTGCATCTGGCTGCAGGTGGCAACATCATAATATTTTAAGAATGATTTTATTCTGTAACATTCCTACAAGACTGTCTATTTCACGCTGCCTTTTAAGAAATGTTCTTTACTGGAATGGGAAAATGAGGACCACAAAAGGCATAGTCTGTCCTTTTTAGTAGTTTTTAAATTAAGCTCTTTTTAAAATTTATGATATAAAAATATAATACTGCTTATTTTTCTGATATACAGAAAATATAGATAGCAAAAAACAACTTTTAAAAATTCTTTCTGGGCTTCCCTGGTGGCGCAGTGGTTGAGAGTCCGCCTGCCGATGCAGGGGACACGGGTTCGTGTCCCGGTCCGGGAGGATCCCACATGCCGCGGAGCGGCTGGACCCGTGAGCCATGGCCGCTGAGCCTGCGCGTCCGGAGCCTGTGCTCCGCAACGGGAGAGGTCACAACAGTGAGAGGCCCGCGTACCGCAAAAAAAAAAAAAAAATTCTTTCTAAGTTTTCTGCATCACAGTAGATTGCCCTACTCAAACACATATTGCAGATTTCTTGCTTATGTTGCTTTCAGTATTTGGAACAAAATGTGTTTTAGTTTCTAATTCTTATAACTAGAAATCAAATATTAATGTTGAAAAGGAAATATTCAATTTCATTCTTTACCACTGCATGAATGGACTTTAATAATTTCCTAAAACATATTTATCAGTGTCCAATTCTATTACCCACAGAGTTAGTATTTTAACCCAGGATAAATATTTCATTATTTATACATTTTATACTTTATTTTTGATTTTTTTCCCTGGAACATGAAATTTTAGAAATGCTGATTAGTTTATTGCAGAATTTCTTGTTTTGTTGGACAATGCTAATTTTAACAATTTGGAGTGAAGTAGAGGATGGTAGAAATTTGTTAAATTGTATTATATCACAACATATTTTAATGTAGTTTATTAAATACATGGTAAAATAACTCCTTGTGTAGCTTAGATTTTCCCTAAAAGCAATTTATAAAATTATTTCAAGGCATTAAACAAAACTTCCTTAGATGTTATATAAAATGATACTTGCACCATGGTTTTCAAACATATGGGATTTGCTATTTTGATTCCAAAGCATTATTTTTGGCTATGGCATGTTAATAAAGTGCTCTGTAACTGAAAACAAACGAATAGGCAAACATAATCCTTAATGCATAAGCTAACATCCAAGATACAGCTTTTCCTGAAACATTACGATGCCTATCACTTAGTTCAAAAAAAAAAGTGAAATAAATTTTTAACCACAGAATATTATATTTTGTCCATCAGGTATCCCAATGTCTTTATTTTAAAGATGTTGAGTGACTTCCTCAAGCTTATATAACTAGTTTGTGGCAGAGTCAGAATAAGACCCCTAGGTTTAATTCACTTTTGCTTTTTACTATTCCATTCTCGAACTATTTAAAACAGAATTATAAAAAAAAATTAATTACCTACTGGAAAAGAGAACCTTATATAAGATATTAACCTACAACGAAGGAAGTGATTACAACGCTATATACTAATATTCATCTAAGATAGCAAAGCAATGGCATTTACCTTAAATTTACGTCTCTGCTCTGCACAGCTGTTGAAGAACCACAAGTCTGTCTCATGGCTGTAAATGTAACAAGAACAATAATGCGACCAATTTTCATACCTAAACTAAATTAAGTAGATTTGTCATAGGCTAGAAAATTGATAATGTATTTTACAAAAAGTTTTAAAATTATAGATTATGGAAGTGTGCATGTATGTGTATGCAAATGTATTTGTGTGTGTGTGTGTACATATGTGTGTGTGAACTTACTCTTTTTAATAACCTGGAAATTAGTTTCATGAAATTGAAAGCATTACATATTCTCTTTGGCTAACTTTTCTCATTACTGAACGCTATGGGTATATCAAGTCTAGAAGTGCCAGGAGTAGATACAGATAAATAAAACAAACTAAAATGAGAGGCTGTCTTCAGCTGTTATTATTAGTTACGTTTTTCTGGGATACATAGTAAGAACGTAAAGAAGGAACATCTTGTAACGCTTAGTTTAATATCAGCTCCCATTTGCATCACAATCTTTGTATATTATTCATCAATATGTCATTAATCAATGTACCTACTGATTGGACCTATTCAATTGGTGTTTCATGTAATGAACAGAATATGTGAACAAGTTTCAAAGATATATTCAGATATCTATACATGAAAGTGAAATCACTACTACAATCGGTACTCAAGCTTGTCAGATGTGATTTTCTTCTTTCCATTTTGCACTAGATATGCTACTATCTAAGCTATCTGTAGTACAAGAACCTGAAAAAGTGTAAATGAAAAATACCTGAAAAGATAAATATTAGTCTGCTAGAAATATTCTCTCTACCATGTCACACCTCAAATCTGGCCACCACTTTTAAACATTTAAAAGAAATTCAGTTGAATATAACAAAGCAACTGAATATTGTTCTTGTGACTTGAGCCATTAAAACAGATTTTTAAGGAAATCTGTATTTTCTTTCAAATGTTATAAAATAGTTCTCCATCAAAACTATATTTTAAAATAAAAACCACATAGTATCTCTTCTGGTCTTCTAAAAATATGTTATGCCTGATAAAGTACAAGCCACCATGATCTATTAACACCAAATACTTTGCCTTGAAAGTATAGCTTTTGAAACATTTTCAACTATCTTTTTCTAATTCTAAAAGATAATCTACACCAACTCTATTATGAAAGGTTGGTTAAACTCTTAGGTAAGTAGAAAAAGAAGTCGGCTGTGAGAGAATCATAGAAGTTAAGTGTTACTTTCATATTAAATGGTTAAAATTTTTAACAAAGATATTCTACCCTTTTCTTTAACATAAGTGGCAAATAGTGCAACTCATGTTAAATAGTATTTGCAGATGCAAAGATAAGCATTACCTAATATCCCCCTTTGACAACATGTGTAAGCTAGTATAAAATGCTATCAGGTTGCTATTAGATTTTCAATACAATCCCAGCATGTTTCCAGTTGCTAAGCTTATCAAGTACTATGAAACACTAAGACTGTAGACTCATATTAATTGCAGTGTATATTTTGGTGAACAAATAAGTCTTCATTCATTATTTCTAAATTCTTATTCATAAAAACCAACCAACTTTTCATTCCTATGACATTTTGGCATTAGATCCCACTAAAATTACAAAGTAATAATAAAATGCTACAGTTTTATAATATGTACAATGGATATGTATTCATAATAATATGAGTCACAAAGCACTAAATGTAAGTGACACAATGGAAGTTTGTGGTAATGGTTAGCCACTGAAATTGTTAAAAGGTATTTATAGTACTATTAATCACCCTTTGGTGATAAAATAACAAAATTGAGGAGTTCTGCTCAAACTTTTATATAACAACATTTGGTACGTGAGCAACAATTTCTTATTTTAGAGTCATTAGTATTTCCACATTATATGTGTGTGTGTTTTCCAAGAAAAATTATGTATATTTTAGTTGAACGAAGTATCACATTTTTGCCTTCCAATACAACAAAAAAGGAAAGTAGAAAAGCTAAAGCCCAGCCATTCTTTCCAGAGATACCCTGGTAACCAGCAATAAAGAAACTTCTACTGGACTTAGCTTTGGAGAGGAACAACTTATTATTTTGTCTATTTTGTCATGAGATATGATAAAAACAGAATTAGGACAATATACAGTGTTTTTCAGGTATTGGAAACAATAAACTCTTCCCTACCTTTGGCTTATGCTGCCAGCATCTAAATCTCCTTTGCTATACCAACAAGAAAGCAAAATTCCCAGCCTGAAGCCATAGTGAGGATAAACATTTCATTTGCTATCTGTGACTTCTATGTAAATTTCTCTCTGTCATGTAAATGTATGGAGAGGCTCTCATGGCATCAGATAATTCAATGGAAATACTCCAACCACCGTTATCACTTGTTATTACTCGGGCAGGGATATGACAGTGAGGAAAGTTTGTCACTACAGAATTACTGACTAGTTAAAACAAAGAATGTGAAATTTATTTTAAAAAAGAAAAAAATTAAAATGAATCTTAAACTTAGGCTGATTCAATATAACTTTAATTTGCAATCATGGCAGACATCGGTACGTCACATCCCCTATCCCCAGGACCCCTTCTTCCCATCCACCCCACAAAAATGGGTTTGTTCCCAAGAATATATATTCTCATCTCATATTTGCCTCGGGACTATGCATTCAATTCAGTTTTTAGGTAATGAGTAGCTTCTGGATTGTGTAGATCAGTAGCCAATAATTCTGTTACACAAACTAAGCTTCAGTAGGGCACCATGTAAGACTTAGTTACTAGCATCTGAGAGTACACCTGAAAATGAAAACAGAAACCTAGGCCATAAAAATTTTTTTTTCAAGATTGTTTTGTTAAAATAAAGCAATAAGAAAGATGCTGACTTTTTTAAAAAAACTAAGCTTGTCTTATTAGACGTGTACATAACACATGATTCAAAAAGGAAGCATTGCTTATCTTTCAACAGAACTGATAAACATTTTGAATAATGTTTTATACAATTCCACATTCTACCTTCCAAACATTTAAAAAGTACCCTATAAAAATGTTTCTTTCCCCTAATGTCCTATATATTTTGGTTAAAGCTATATAAAACAATGGTTGTATTATGTAACAAAAAGTTACTTTAAAAGACATACATACTATCAGTTTCACAGGACAAACATAGTGAATAAGGACAACAAACTCCAGAATGTGTTTTTATAACTGTGGCAACAGCAATAACTCCTTGGCAAACTCAAACAGTTTTTTTGGCAACCCTGGAGGTTTTCTGCATTTGTCACTTGGATACAACTGCAAAAGGGTTGTCTAAGACTGCTTTGTTTCTTCCCTACCATTTTACTATAACTTTGCTTTTAAGGAAGACATTTCACATTTTAACCTGTTTGTGAATAAAATTTCATTAAAATCCCACAAGGGAGTTTTATACAAAACTCCTAATGCCTATGTATACCAAATGTCCCTACACAACTTGTCCAAAAAGTGACCTTGTAAACTTTTGAAATCTATGCTAATAGATTATTTTTTCTCTTTTAAGAAGATGAAATGAGTTCTCTTTTTGAATTAGAATTACTTACATATGCAAATGTAATAATTTTCTGTATGTATACAACTGGGTCTGCACATCTGTAATCATTACAAACGTCTTTTAAAGTAAGATCCCAAGGATAGGAATGCTTTACTAACCTGCAGTGGTCTCTGTTTGTCACTGCTCTTAGGAGATTTCAATCCACTTGTTTGCTGCTGTAAGAGAAGTTGTCTTGCTGCTTGGAGAGCCTAGAAGTGAAAAGTGAGCAATATCTAAATATTTTGTTGAAAGGTAAATTATCAGTTATTCCTTAGTTAATAGTAATAGGCTTTAATGTATGAGAATCCCACCTCCTTTCTAAAGAGAATCATTAAATATTCTTTTTCTTCTAATGTGAAAAAAATTCACATAACACACAAATACACAACTTTACTTAAAATAACAGATGCATGTAATCCTGCAGAAAATAAAGGTAATTTGTTTAAAAGTGCTTAAAGAGGAAAAAATCATAAACTGCATCAATAACCTCATTTTCACAAGGAACTTGTCTTTGAGTGTTCAACTAAAATGCCCACTCCCTTTTAAATTATCAATCAATTTGCATTTTCATATTACAATTTTGAAGCAAAAGCAGTAGACTTCAAGTGTTACCGGAAGCTGTAATTAAATTTGACAAATCAACATCAGATTATCTTGAAAGTGAATTAATAAGGATTTTCACTAAAGATTAAAAACACTTTTTTTGTACTTACAATTCAAGGGGAAACCTCTCCTTTGACAAAATAAAGTGCAGTTTTAATGCCAAATAAAATTGAGTGGTTTTCATTTGCATTCTTAGCAAAATCAGAGAACAAAGAAATTACCACTCAACCAATCAGGTTTGTTTCTATGTGTGACAGAAT
>NC_139003.1:34844473-34931973 GCF_964374135.1 Grampus griseus
TAAAGAATCACCTTTCAATACAAACTCTTATGAAAAAAAACTACTTGCCTATATCAACATTCTTTTAGTAGCAGTAGAGACTGCTATAGTAAACATAAAAGACGGAAGGACAAAAAACAATTCCAAGAGATCAGCAATGATTTAAAACTCATAAGCAGAAATCTTTGGCAGTTTGCATTCTAACTGCAGGCATCACAAGACACTTCTATTTCCAGTATTCTGGACAACATTTTAGGACTGAATTTCAATAAACAAATGCTCAGAGGCATTTAGTTCATCTTTCCAATTTATTATTGTAGCTCCTCAAATGATGAAAGATAATGAGATAAAATACTGCCATCAATATAAGGTGTTAGGTGTCAAATTATATAAAATATTAATTTGAAAATTGCTTGTCCACTTCAATTGGTAAATAGAAAAGGGCTATTCATAAAGTACTATTAGCCATTTAGGTATTTATATAATCACCAACGGCAAAAACAAAAAAAAGAACAACTAATTTAGAACAAAAGGCAAAAGATGTTTGCAAAATTTCCTTTAATAATGACTGAGTCTGATGCAAATGAATAATAAGAAAGGTTTCTAAGACAGCCAAGCCATATCTAGTTTTCAAAAACGTATTTGTTGTGAATTAAGGGTGCACTTCACTTAATGAAGTTATTTAACTTTAGTAAAGCTAAAGAAAACTAAGATAGGACACTTTAAAAATTAGAATCAGATTAAATTAAAATATTTTGAAAAGATGAATACAAATCTTTATAATAAAGGTATACTTTTTGTTAGGCTGCAGAGGTGTGGGACAGTACGTGTTTTCCAGAATTCAGTGCATTTTGCCATAAAATATTTATTGCAAGTATCATTCCTAATAGTTGCTGTGTAATTTCAAACAAACAAAAATTTTGTTAAGCAAAGTTGAAGCCTATCACACTTGTAAAGTAGTAATAACTTTATGTCAGTTAGGAACCTCTTAGACAAAGGGTAATTGTAATGAGTGGGTCGTTATGAGAATTAAGAGTGAAAAAACTTTGGAACCTGCCAGATCAATACTTTTTTTTCCTTCTTGAAGAACACTGAAAACTCTCACCAGAAGGAAAATTGTTTGAGAACAGCTTAGAAACAACCAGTGAAACCAAAAATGTTAAGTACTCTCAGGTTTATAAATAACTTCTTTTTTTTCAAAGTAAATATATGTATATTTTGGAAAAAAACAGACATCACTCATATCTCTCCCCATAAAAATAGGAATGCTTAACCTATCAGCCTGTTGCATGTGAGACATTAAAATGAAAAATGACATCTACGCCCATTAATATTTTCAATGTATAAACAGCACAGCGTGACACATTCTTGAGAGCTGAAGGCTACAAAACCTCTCTGAAACATAAATAACAAAGCACTCAGAAGCATATTTGATGTTGATACTCATCTCTGAGAAAAACACTGCTGCCTAGGCTTCTTATGAAAATAGATGCAGCCCAAATGGATCTCCTGTAATTGGTTTCAGATAGCGAGGTCAGAAGAAATATGATACAAGAAATGATTATGTGGAACACGTGAAACAAGAATGTTTACACAGGCACTCCCTACTTAAACTGACAAGGGGTGTATACTTTGCAGATAACCAGAACCAAAAAAATTTTGCCAGCAGGATACCCAGAATTTTGCTCCTCATATGCACATATTTTAACCTTTAACATATGACATCTTTAAAATGTTACTTGGAATACTGAGCAAATCGTAAGTTTTCAAACAGAATTTCATTTTTAAATTATTTTCACAAGTGTAGTTGATAATAAGTATATACAGAACCTTCCACAAAGGATACAAATTCCTATTCTGTTTGGTCTTCCTCCCATTATGTTCCCACTAAAGAGAATATACTCATAAATGTAATCTGAAGTCTCATAATGCTATTTAATAGAAGAAAATTAATCATCTAATTGTCATAACCTATTTTCGAACAGCAATCTATCAGAGTGAAATTATGCATCTGTAGTGATTGACCTTTCGTTTTATCATGTCTGATACATGATTACACTAAGTCTGTTGGGGAAAAAAAGCTAATTACTAGAAAATATTTTTTTTAAATAATTTTTATTTTTGTGTTATGGTATATTTTACATAAAGTTAAAGAATAAACATGTGTGGATACGTTATGTTTCTATTGCGGACCACTATGGAGGCCAAACTGAGAAGCTACGATGGTTTATTTTATGGTACTATAATAAGGGTAATTAATAAAGTATCCTATTTACCAATCAAATGTCAGGCTGTATTGGCTAAGCATTCATGATGTAGATCCAAAGGAGAGAAAATCAAGGTATTAAATATGTTATGGAATGGATCCACAAGTCATCCCCTGAAGCTCTAACAAAGTCCTCAGGGTTCAGGTCCAAACCCAATACTCAGTATATTCCAGTATGGCTCCAAACTCCCAGATGAGCTGAGGCAACCTTGCATAAAATAAACCTGTGAGTTAATGGTAACTAATGGCTAAGACAGGTTTTGTTTTATCAG
Organism: Grampus griseus; assembly: GCF_964374135.1. Lineage (NCBI taxonomy): Eukaryota > Metazoa > Chordata > Mammalia > Artiodactyla > Delphinidae > Grampus > Grampus griseus. The sequence continues at coordinate 34,846,991 of NC_139003.1, forward strand.
GTCTCGAATCATACACTCAGTTTAATGGAATGAACACATTCTCCTCCTCTGAGCTGGCATTCCACAGGCTGCACTAAACCATACCAAGTAGTGTGGTATTCATATCTCTATTTCCTTCATTATTCTGCTGCTAATGATAATGAATTGCTAATGAAACACATAAGGAACACTAACATAATCTATAGCAATACTAAATGTAACTCTTGTTCACATATTAAGGAATCCTGTCCAACTTAAAAATTCTGAAAAATGAAAGGTAAAGATGAATTGGAATTAATTTTATTAAAATTAACAGTTTTATAGCATCTCTTTTTCATGGTACATGTTGCAGGAACTACAATAGCTTATGTGTATTCTCTCAGTTATTTCTCTTTCTGCTATAAAATAGTTTATTATTTTTTTCAAACATACTTTGGATTTACTTTGTGTTTCTCACATACCATCACTTTTTTTTTTCTCATTATGAGGCCGATATCATCTTTTGCCTGGATATGGATTGAAGACTCATTACTGCTATATTGTTAAAATTTCAAATTGCATATTAGAGATGAACTGAAAATACATGCTGCTAAATTACAGTATAATACCTGAAAGTAAACTATTATTTGAATCTTATATTCTGGATTTTCTTTACAATTTAAAAGTAAGATTGCAAAAGAGGTAGCATTTAGGAAAATATTTGTAAGAATAAAATACATCAAACATTACTTGTCATTCAAAAAATTTTTTGCAAGTTTGTCCCATGTACCAAGCCAAGAACTAATAAGCATTGCATGCTTGCAGAGGTAGGGGGTGATGTGACATTGTTTTTACCATCAAAGAGCTTACTGTCTAATAAGAAACATGTAGTGTAATGTCAAAAGGCCATAAAAATGTTTTTAGAACATTTCAGGAGTTCATAAGTAGGAGAAATTATTTTCATTTGGGGAGATCAGATAAAACTTTCATGGGGATAAAATATTTGGGCTGAACTCACATGAGAAGTAGTTCATCTTTCGGAGATGACAGAAGGTGACCATGTTAAATAGAAGCAAAGAACATGTGGGGTCATACACAGTAAAAAGAAAATAATTGATCTTGGATAGAACAAGTGCTTAATTTAGGAGTGTTACCTCATGGGAAGGTTGGCTGGAGCTAATTAATGAGTATAACTAAAGAACAAATGGCAAAGAGACTTGACATTATTCAGCAGGTAAGGGCAAATGTTGCTGAATCTGGAAATGATGGGATGCACCTGGCCCAGGTCAATATTGAAGTCATGTCAAATACTGTATGCTAACACATATATATGGAATCTAAGAAAAAAAAATGTCATGAAGAACCTAGGGGTAAGACGGGAATAAAGACACAGACCTACTAGAGAATGGACTTGAGGATATGGGGAGGGGAAGGGTAAGCTGTGACAAAGTGAGACAGTGGCATGGACATATATACACTACCAAAAGTAAGATAGATAGCTAGTGGGAAGCAGCCGCATAGCACAGGGAGATCAGCTTGGTGCTTTGTGACCACCTGGATGGGTGGGATAGGGAGGGTGGGAGGGAGGGAGACGCAAGAGGGAAGAGATATAGGAATATATGTATATGTATAACTGATTCACTTTGTTATAAAGCAGAAACTAACACACCATTGTAAAGCAATTATACTCCAATAAAGATGTAAAAAAATTATATTGAAGTCATGTTATGAAGGGCAGATGAGAAGTGATGAAGAGAGTGAGGAAAGATACGAGGTAGAAAGACCACTTAAAACGTATGTGCAACTGTCCAAATAAGAGATAATAAGAATAGTAAGAAACACTTTAGTTGAAAACAAGAACCACAAGAGGAATGGTCAAAGTAGAATTGGCAGGATTTAGTAACTGGGTTTAGGGTAAAAGCTAGGAAGGGGGTAAATGATGACTTCAAATGTTTAAGTCAAGGGTCAGGTATAGTTGTGTCACTGTTGGAAAAGGGGAAATGAGAATATGAAACACAGGCTTTGGAAAGAAGATGATGCTGTTTACCTGGTGGCAGGATAACCAAGCAAAGGTTTCTAGAGTAGTTACTAATAATGCTGAGCTCTGTGTTGAGAGTGTTCAGGCTGACAACAGATTCCCAAAAAAGAGATAGATGGTAGTTAAGACAAAGATAGATAATTAGGTTGCTGGTAAAGAGAATGAAGAGAGAGGAAGAGTCAGGTCCCAAATTTGGGGAACATCTACATACAATTTGTTTAGAGAAGATGAGAAAATAGTGAAAAAGGAAGGCAATGAATGGTAAGGAGAGCACAGTAATAGAAGTCAAGAAATCTTCTGGAAAATGTTGAACACAGAATTGTCATATGACCCAATAATTCCACAACTAGGTATATACCCAAAAGAAATGAAAATATATGTCCACACAAACAGTTGTACGTAACAGCTTTATTTGTAAGAGCCAAAAGATAGGAAAAACCCAAATGTCCATCAACTGATGAATGAATAAACAAAATGTAGTCTATCCAAACAGTGGAACGATATTCAACCATAAAAGTTTCTACAACATGGATGAACCTTGAAAACATTATGCTAAGTGAAGGAAGTCACAAAGACTACATACTGCAGGATTCATTTATATGAAATGCCCAGATTAGGCAAATCCAGAGACAAAAAGTAAATTAGTGGTTGCCAGGGGCTGGAGGGAGAGGAGAATGGGGAGTGACTGCTAATGAGAATGGGGTTTCTTTTTAGGGTGGTGAAAATATTCTAAATTTAGAGAGTGGTGATGGTTGTGCAACTTTGTGAATATACCAAAAGCCACTGAATTGTACACTTTAAAAGCGTAAATTATAGGGCTTCCCTGGTGGCGCAGTGGTTGGGAGTCTGCCTGCCGATGCAGGGGACACGGGTTCGTGCCCCAGTCTGGGAGGATCCCACCTGCCGCGGAGCGGCTGGGCCTGTGAGCCATGGCCGCTGAGCCTGCGTGTCCAGAGCCTGTGCTCCGCGACGGGAGAGGCCGCGGTGGTGAGAGGCCCGCGTACCACAAAAAAATAAATAAATAAATAAAAAATAAAATAAAAGGGTAAATTATAGCATGTAGATTATATTTCATCAAAGCTGTTATATATTTAAATAAAAGAACTGTGATGTCAACTCAAGGAAGTTGAGTTGATATATCTCAAGGAAGCTGGAAAAAAATAAAAGAGGAAAGAATAAAAATGAACGAGTTCTCAAACACCGAAACCTCAAAGAGACTAAGGAGTAATGAAAGTTCTTTTTGAACTTGTTGATAGTTTGCATGTGACCTACTGGATATCAGGTCCCTTAGAGCATTAAAGCAGAGAGTTAGACTGCAGCGAGTTATTGGGGAATCAATGGGGGAAAATCATGGCCATGAGTGCAAACAATTCTTTTGATAAGTTCTGTAAAGACTAAGATAAAAGAGAACTATAGTCTGAGAGGTTTTGTTTGTTTGTTGTCTGTTTCAAATAAAGAAAACATGATAATGAGCTGGTTGGGAGAAAGAGAAGCTATAACAAAGGTAAGAGAAATGAGAAAGTCACTAGAGGATTAAGCAGAGTTCCCTGTGCTATACAGTATGTTTCCATCAGTTGTCTATTTTATACAGTACCAACAGTGTATATGTGTCAATACCAATCTCCCAATTCCTCCCATCCCATCCCTTTTCCCCATTGGTATCCATACATTTGTTCTCTACATCTCTGTCCCTATTTCTGCTTTGCAAATAAGGTCATCTATACAATTTTTCTAGATTCCACATATATGCGTTAATATATGATATTCGTTTTCCTCTTTATGACTTACTTCACTCTTTGTAACACTCTCTAGGTCCATCCATGTCTCTATAGATGACCCAGTTTCGTTCCTTTTTGTGGCTGAGTAATATTCCATTGTATATATGTACCACATCTTCTTTACCCATTTCTATGTTGATGGACATTTAGGTTGCTTCCATGTCCTGGCTATTGTAAATAGTGCTGCTATGAACATTGGGGTGCACGTGTCTTTTTGAATTATGGTTTTCTCTGGGTATATGCCCAGTAGTGGTATTGCTGGGTCATATGGTAGTTCTATTTTTAGTTCTTTAAGGAACCTCCATACTGTTCTCCATAGTGGCTGTATCAATTTACATTCCCACCAAGAGTGCAAGAGGGTTCCATTTTCTCTGCACCCTCTCCAGCATTTATTGTTCGTAGATTTTTTGATGTTGGCCATTCTGACTGGTGTGAGGTGATACCCCATGTTTTTTTTTTTTTTTTTTTGCGGTACGCGGGCCTCTCACTGTTGTGTCCTCTCCCGTTGCAGAGCACAGGCTCCGGACACGCAGGCTCAGCAGCCATGGCTCACGGGCCCGGCCGTTCCGCGGCATGTGGGATCTTCCCGGACCGGGGCTCGAACCCGTGTCCCCTGCGTCGGCAGGCGGACTCTCAACCACTGCGCCACCAGGGAAGCCCCCCATGTGTTTTTGATTTGCATTTCTCTAATGATTAGTGATGTTGAGCATCTTTTCATGAGTTCATTGGCCATCTGTATGTCTTCTTTGTAGAAACATCTATTTAGATCTTACACCCACTTTTTAATTGGGTTGTTTGATTTTTTGATATTGAGCTGCATGAACTGCTTGTATATTTTGGAGATTAATCCTTTGGTAGTTGCATCATTTGCAATATTTTCTCCCATTCTGAGGGTTGTCTCTTCATCTTGTTTATAGTTTCCTTTGTTCTGCAAAAGCTTTTAAGTTTAATTAGGTCCCATTTGTTTATTTTTGTTTTTATTTTCGTTACTCTAGAAGGTGGATCAAAAAAGATCTTACTGCAATTTATGTCAAAGAATGTTCTGCCTATGTCTTCCTCTAAGAGTTTTATAGTGTTAGGCCTTACATTTAGGTCTTTAATCCATTTTGGGTTTATTTTTGTGTATGGTGTTAGGGAATGTTCTAAATGGGAGGGAAATCCAAAAGGTAGGGGATATATGTACACGTATGGCTGAATCATTTTGCTGTGCAGTAGAAACTAACACAACATTGTCAAGCAACTGTACTCCAATAAAAATTAATTAAAAAAAAAAAGAAAAATTCTAGAGATGGATAGTGGTGATGGTTACATAACAATGTGAATATACTTACTGCCACTGAACTGTACACTTAAAAATGATTAAAATGCTAAGTTTTATGTATATTTTACACCCTCAAAATCCCCAACTCCCAGGCTACTGATGTCCTCCATGTACCCCTGCCTAATAAAGTAACTTGTGGAAAACTTTACACTCAACCAATGTTGGCTAAATAGAATTTAATGACATGTTTGTACTAAAAGCCTAATGGCACGACTTCTGAAAGCTTACACTTACTTGGGCAATTCCTGCAGTAAACACATTAAAGCAAAAAAAAAAAAAAAAGAAAAAAAAGGTAAGTCACTTGAGGAGACAGGCTCAATCAAGAAGCAGGCGCAGGTGGCAGGTGATAGTCTTGTGGGGCGGCAGAAATGCATCATGCCCTGAGACAGGCTGAAGAAAAGAAAGGGATGAGAGGTAATTCTCTGCAGAGGCAGGAAGAGGAAAGAGTTCACACTGGACGGTCTCAATGAACTCAGAAAATAAGGAAGCGCAGTTATCTACTGAGAAGGAGAGAAAGATTGGAACTGTCGGAGAAACGAAAGTCAGGAAGCTTTTCTATCATTATTCTGAGAAATATAGCCTGTAGAGTAAAACTGGATATTTAAGATGTTAGGGTATATGCCTCCACACACACTGATGACAGGTCGATACATGGATGTCTTCTGGAATGCTGCCTCCAGAAGTGAATGAAGAGCTGTCTACTTTTCCATTGCTCTAATTTAGTTTCATTACTACTCCATCAGAATCTGTTTAAACACTTTACCTGGCCAAAGGCCCTGGCACCTCCAATTGTATCAAGTAGAGGAGAACAAGTCACTTACGATATATGTAATGTTATTGTGCATTCTAACAGTTATGTTCAGTTTTTAAAAGACAGCAAAATAAAAAAATACATCTGTGATGCTGCTACCATTGGCCTGACCTTTCAAAAGCTTCCATTTGCAATTAGGAAAGAAAGTACGATGGAATGGTATTGACTAGATTGAGAAGATATCTTTTTGCCTTTTACTCATTGATGAACTTGGACTACTTAACACCACACCGAGCCTTAATTGTCTTGTCTACTAAATGCAGTTAATAATATTTACCTTGGCCTATGGGTGATTTTTCAAATCAGAGAAGATAATGTATTTGAAAATATTTTAAAGTCTAAAGTATAATGTAGCATTATTTCAAGTCAAGACATTTTTTTTTGCGTACGCGGGCCTCTCACTGTTGTGGCCTCTCCCGTTGCGGAGCACAGGCTCCGGACGTGCAGGCTCAGCGGCCATGGCTCACGGGCCCAGCCGCTCTGCGGCATGTGGGATCTTCCCGGACCGGGGCACGAAGCCGTGTCCCCTGCGTCGGCAGGCGGACTCTCAACCACTGCGCCACCAGGGAAGCCCTCAAGTCAAGACTTTTGAAATGATATACTTCCTCCAGTGGATATCAGTTCTTCCATGTATCAACAGAAGTACTGGTCAGTTGAGACTGACTCCTGCTTTTTAGCTGTATCGTGACCTTGCTAAATAGATATGTGCATTTGAAATAATGGACCTGTCATACTATAATTCCTGAAACTTTAGCTCAGTATTTATTTAGTTCTCTGCAATCTATTCAAGCAGAAAAATGTCCCATTGGAGAGGATGAATATCTTACCAGCTTCATGTCCTATTATATTTTACAAAGTTGTCTCTGAGGCTGAGTGAAAGGGTTTATAACTTTATGAATGTACTGTTGGGCTACACCCTCACCTCCTCCAGGTCCAAATCACCACATCTGCATGAATACACATACATAATGCGCCCTGTTCTACCCATCCCCTGTCCTTAAGGATCTTTTAGTATAGTAGGAAAGATAAAACTCTATTCAATATAACCACAGTGCAAAGCAGAAATGTGCTGCTTGCCATTAAAAGCAAGTACAAAAAGCGGCTATGGGGGTTCAGTCAAAACAAAAAAGAAGGGAGAACAAATGCTTCTTAAGTACTCATTACATGCCAGCTATAATTCCAAGTCCTAGCTCACGCTATCTCACTTCCTTCTCCAACACCCTGCTTTATTGTCGATGTGTAAACTGAAGCTCACTCCAAGTAGTTAGGTTATATGTCCAAGCTATTTTCACATATCCTTGAAATGGCATAAGAGATTTGAACAACTATCTGGCTGACTTTGAAGCTCTTGCCCTTTCCACGAAGGGTGGTCAGGAAGAGTATCTCATTGAAGAGACTTTTATCCAGGAAAGGACTTAAGTAAAAAACTGCTTGGGGTATAAAGAGAACAAAATAAATTCTGAGTCACTAGTAGCATTGCTAGTTATGCCAACTAGAACAACGCAAAGAATTCCAAGATCCAATTCAAATTGTTTTTCTTTTTCCTTATTTTTCATGAGGAGAATTAGCCATATAAGATTATATGTTAAACGGAATTTACTAGCCTTAGAAGACAGTGTCTTTGAAGTTACTAAGCACTTGATTCAGGATGCTGGTTACAGAGAAGACGAAAACTTTTAATAATCATCTTCTATCACAACCAAACACCAAAGAAGCATGAAACAATAGGTACTATGTTCTCATGCATTCAGAAGTAGGATTGCCAGATAAAATAGAGGATGCCTGGTTAAATTTGAATGTATTTGTATTTTTACTTGCTAAATCTGGCAACCCTGGCTAGAAAAGTTAATATTTCAGAAAATGTTGCCAAGATACCGGGATTTTTTACACCAAGTTTTTCATTGAAAGGTAAATACTATTTATCTCATCAGAGGAAATGTTTTTCAGTCCTAATAAGTAATGAAGTCATCTTAACTATATTTTACAAGTTAGCTAGGGGAGTGAGTTGAGGGCTTGGGCTGGGCTGCTTTTCTGTGAGAAAGAATGCTCGTGTGACCACTAAGGCATCGCAAAAGGATGAGGTGGACCCCCCAGAGGACAAGTAAGTGCACCAGTTTTCAAAACAGCCAGACCAAGCAAAGCAGAGGAAAAGTTCCTTTTAGAGTTCCTATTTTAGCTTCCTGCAATCAAGACACAGATAAGAAAAATGCAAAACTTTTGTTCTCTATTTACCCTGCCCTTAGCAAGGATGAGAATCAGTGGCCAGGGAGCCCGAGGCAAAGATTATGACCCTGCTTGGCACCAAGGGGAGATGCTAACAGGAGAACTAAAGGAAAGAGCCTTGAGGCAGAGAGCCTCTGTATACTAACCCAGAAGCTAACTAGGCCAGTGCCAGAGGAGGAAAGAGGTGGTGACAGTAAAACCATTTGAGAAGAGAGAGGCCTTGATTAGTTCAGGTGCATACACGGTGGGTTCAGAACCTGTAAAGGAAAGCTCCTACAGCTAACATTAGAATGTTCTTAGAAACAGAATGACAGAGTTGCCAGAGAGGCCTCAGAAATTCCAAGTTCTAATTGCAGCCCCATTCCAAGTTGCTGTATGACCTCATCCCTATCAATGAGAACTCTGAACAAATGCCTTCTTCCCCATAGCTTACAATTTACCAGTCTTGCAGGGCAATCTAAAGAATGAAACATAAAACTCACTGGATAGAGGAAATGCTAGTCATTGACAACCAGTTGCTGATGAAGCATTGTGATTATTCAAAAAATACTGATCAAATGAATGGAAGAAGGAATATATTTATATTAAGAAAATAGTTGGAATTTTGTGTTTTTAGGCTATGTTATTCACAATGCAAATTATGAAACACATATATGCCTGTGTGATACATTATGAAGCTAATTCACAAAGATAGATTTTAGAGATCTTGGGCAAATTCACCTTAAGAGGAACCCATTTTGTGAGGGTATTTCCATTTTGTGTTCCAGCTATTACCACATTTAGGTTAAATTCTCCTCAGCAGTGGAATTGTAGTCATTCACGTTATAATGTGCACAAAAGTGTTCTTTAGAATAAAATAAAATGTAAACTAACAGTGATAATAGTCGTCACCTTAACACATCAATAATTATACATCTACGTAATTTCATGAAGTCTTCTGGGCTTTTGTCCTAAAATTCTTCTCAAGCTCCCTGAGTTTTTAAAATTTAACTCTATCAAAGAAGGTACAGAATATCTCTGATTTAAAATCATTTCTTATAGTTAATTGTCTGTAATAATGACTCACAGAAACATGCATATAAATTTAAAATGTATAAATATCCACATAGGAAATAGCAGCCCTTGGTAAAAATCCACAGTTCAAGAATCAGAAGGTAGGAGGGCCCAGAAAGGTTTCCTGCTTGTAGGAAATGATAAGAAATAAAGTTCCTAAAGGTGACTATCCCTCTACTGTTTTCCTTTCACTCTCTAGCTTAGTTCCACTGCAATGAGACTTAAGACTAGGAAGGCTGGGGGAAAAAACTGTTTCTCCAACAAACTCTGGTCAGCTGCCCACTTGTTGAAGATATACGTAAAATCCAAGCCCAAGGAACAAGTCTTTGCACCTTGCTTTAGCAAAAGCAGCATTTCTATTCAAAAACCTAACTCCTCTGACAATCTTACTTGTTGGGTGAACACATTCAATTACCCTTAACATCTAGTACTCGAAGCTTCTTAATGGATGGAAATGTTTCTAAACAATTTTTATGTTTCCAACAATGCACATTAGAGTAGCATGCACCTAATCACTCAAAAGACATTTACTTGAAAATCTTGTTTCTTTAGGCTTTTCTAAGCTTGTAAAACACATGAAGAGCTTAGCTGGCTCCAGATATTTGAGCTGTAGCTTGTAGGCTAAGGGATGAAACCTAGCGTTCCCTCCAGGGAGAGTCACAGTGCCTTGCACATGGTGAGTCCCCTTCAATCCTTCACATGTGAGTCTGGACGCCTGACTTGTGATCTACAGCACTGAAATTAGCATAAATAAGACTTCTTTTCCTTTGTCTAGTTATGTTAAAATGTTTTATCCATAACTTTTCCAACATTATCTTCTTCATTTTTTTAAAAGTCAAAATCTAAAAGAAAAATTACTGTTGATTATCATAAAAACTTTATTTCACTTTCTTCAGTTAGAGTCCTTCAATTATTTTAGGGAGATTGTTTAGGTAGAAAAGGAAATTATTCTCTAATCTGCCTTTTAATCATATGTCTAGAAAAAGAATCTACACACATGGGTATTTTTATCATTCAGTTTAAGAATTTGCTAACATAATGCAAGTATTTTTCATGCTCTTCTAGATTCAGTTACTTATAAAATTAGAATTCTATTGAAACCTTTTTAATATTTACGAACATCCATGTACACATAAAGAAATACTCTATGTGAAAGGATAATTTACTTAGGCAAAGACGATACGGCTGTTTGGAATTTAAAAAATATTCAAATCCGGCAAAGCCCACCACTACTTCCAATTCTTAGAAAGCTTATTTTCATTTAATGTAATTCTCCTGATTGATATTTACGCGTTTCCAATTATTGCAATTTTAACTAACACTGCAATGAACTTCCTCATAATTCAGCTTCGCAATTCTCTCTCAAAAGTTTAATTTTGGGGTCAAATCACACTCAGAAAATAAATTTTGACACACATTATCATGCTTCCCCAGAACGGCAGTACCCATGTGCAATCCCACCACAGTGTATGAATGTCCATCCATCAGACTCAACAATACTGTGCATCATCACTCCTTTTTAGTCTTTTTAAACTAACGGCAAAAATACTTCCTTTTAATTTGCTTTCCTTCCCTATTAGAAATTGGTGTTTCAAAAAACATATCCAACATCTAAATAAATGTGGATTTTTTTTGGTAGTCTCACTTAAAATTAGTGAATTGGATGGGCCACTGTATCAGATATTTCACTCATTCAACTAATATTTATAGTCTTTACTCTGTCAGATACTAGAGATAAAAATATGGACAGGACAAGCCTGTCCTCTTAGAGTTTGCCATTTAATCACTGACAAGTACACAACTACCTGATAGGGTTGCTTTTAGTCTTTTTGTTATTTCATTATGTTACACACTATATGACATAGATCACTAAACTTTACTGGTCATGCTCTGCCTTCAAAATGAATTATCCACAATATGGTACCTGAAAATAGTGTGAGGAAGAACTCTTCATTAAAAAACATAAAAATCCCACATGACGTGAACTCCATGTGGTTGGTGATTATGAAGGAAGACTGTATTTTGAAATATGAAAAAGTAATGTCACTGCATTCCAGTAGCAAGTTTTCTATAAGGTAAGAGAAAAACCTTTTAAAAAGCAAATAAACCACAGGATTGATAAGGACTTAGTTACCTTATCCTGTGACACAGCATGTGCTAAAATTTCTTTCAAAAGCGGCTAACGTTTTTTCATATATAAAGCTTCTGCCCAAAGGAGTAAGCTGTTTAACCATACATTTTTAAGAAAAACGCTTTCCAATTTAATGTTTCTCCTCTTTAAATTAATCATTTTGCCTTGTTATCAGAAAGGAAGCATATGAAAGAATGCTTATAGAAAGATGGATAGTTAAAACTGGAAATTAAAACTTTATTTCTGAGGGTCACACTGGGAAGGTACTTTGCAATCTTGGAGAAATCCCAATTGGCCTTTGCTCAAAATGGCACTCTTCTCCCAATGTCTCAAAAAATATTAAACCTTTCATAGAAGGGGGATTTTGTTGCCCCCCGCAAAGGTTTCTTATGATTGCAGAATGATCTATTAAAGGACTGCACACTTTCTCATGGAGGACACATTCTGGCACTCTCTTGTAATTATCTTCATTTACATACTGGCACCTAACAGACCACTCACCAGAGTGGAACAATAAGCTGCTCTTGCTCTGATCATCTTTATGTTGAAGTTAAGCCATTAACTGAATCCTGAGACATGCTATTGTGAAGTCCCCTGGCATTTCTACTGCTATCACTCGTCTGTTGTTATAGAAGAATGTTCACTGCCAGAATCCTCTGGCAGAAACTCAATTTCTGAGTCCAATACTAATTCATTACAAAGTCTGCAACAGCTGAGACACTGGTATACACAAATGAGGCCTTCTGAAATTTGAGGACAAATCCAAAATACACACTTAGGACCTTCCTGTGATTCCATGGCCATGGATACAGCTGTAAAAAAAGGAGACCCTGTCAACATCTCACCCTGCCAATGCAAAATTAGACCCTCGTGACCTGAGCCTCTATGGTATCGTTACCTCCTAGCTCTTTTTATTATGCACTGTTTTTAAAGGCCTCAGCTATGTCATATTTCATGTGCCTTGGAAACACGGAGACGAGACATGTAATGTATGGGGATAACATAAAGAACACCTTGAGCACACCTATCCACAGGGCAGTCACCATTCTGTGAAATAAAAAGGTGCCCCAAAGATAAGTTAGATGATAACCACCAGGGAAAAGCCATGAGTAGAACAGAAGCATAGTACAATGTAGGAAGGGTGACAGTGATTTTAAAAAGTGAGAGAGAACTGCAGAACATTTTAAATTTCTTTTATTTCTATGGCTACTTACTTTAAGAATGATATCAAGTTACTAACAAAGTGATGAAGTCCACCAACATTTTCAATTCCTTAAAATTTAATAGAATCTTTGGGTCAAAATGCCACTATTGTTATATGCAACTCTTAGAAAACTGTCTTTATTACATTGTGGTACCTGTATAATATCTCATTGTCAAGCGCTATTTCCACTAAGTTAGTCTATGAACTAAAATTTTCAATCAATAAAAATTTTTTATATATCAGGAAAATAAGAACATATTTAAATATCAAAAATTTAACTGAGGGCTTCCCTGGTGGCACAGTGGTTGAGAGTCCACATGCCGATTCAGGGGACACCGGTTCGTGCCCCGGTCCGGGAAGATCCCACATGCTGCGGAGCGGCTAGGCCCGTGAGCCATGGCCGCTGAGCCTGCGTGTCCGGAGCCTGTGCTCCGCAACGGGAGAGGCCCCAACAGTGAGAGGCCCGCATACCAGAAAAAAAGAAAAAAAAAAAAATTTAACTGCATATTAGTGAATACAGTTAATTTACAAATAGTATGTGAAATATTAACCCTTTGCTTAAACATTGAAATGAATACATTTCAAAATACATATTCAAACTTACTTTGTAATTCTCTATACACTGGTATGAACAGGGAAAAACAACATGTACAGACATAGAAATATAATAGAGGTTCTTTCTATGAGTTACCTGGAAATGTTTTAAAAATCAAGTTAAGATATATACTCAGTATAAATAAACTATATACTCAGGGGTGGCCACAATGTCACAAATATTTTTGCATAGCATAAATAAATCCTAGCAATTTTCGCCTCTATTTTGCTTTAAAATAGGCAAGAGTTTGTCATTTGCTATATGCCCTTTGTTCATAATCTATAAGAAAGGATAATTTAACACTGAATATTCCCAGTGAACATTTAAACAAGAAAACTCTAGTATGCCAGATTCTAAAAATTAGGACTTTTTAGCTGAAATTTACCTCTAAGAGGAAATGGTTTACTCTGCAGATTTATGTTTAAATAGGACTTCAGAAAGAATGTGAAAAATCATGCTAAATTCTCATTTCAATTCTCTTAGGACATCTAACCTGATGGTTCCCTACCTAGATAGTCATCAGAATCACACAGGAGACTATGTTATAAAGAGAAAGTCTTGCACTTGCAAAGATTCTGATTTAATTAGGTTTGAGGAGGGATCCAAGAACGTCAGTTTTTTAAAAACACCCCGAGTGATTCTGATGATTAGCCAAGTCTGAGAACTATTGCTCTACTAGGTACCATTCTGATACTCTTAGTAACTATAGTCATGTTTATTACTATTATTATTCACTATAATGATATCACAAAGCATTATATAATGCATAGGGGAGCCAAGACATCGCCGGGCCATTCCTCGGTTCCATTCCCACCACACTTTACTCATTACTGACACTACTATGGCAGAAATCAAACATTTTAAAGCTGGGAAAAAAAGGCTTTGAAAATATTTTATTAAATTCCCTCACACGGTACCGTGGAAGTAGGCCTAGAGAGGTTAAGTAATTTTTCATGGTCACAGCTTTTTTTAACAGTATTAATTTGACTCCAAGAATTTCATTTTTTTCTTTTTAGTTTTCTCACTATCATATCAATTTTAGAGGGGTGGGATAGGGAGGGTGGGAGGGAGATACAAGGAGGAGGAGATATGGGGATATATGTGTATGTATAGCTGATTCCCTTTGTTATAAAGCAGAAACTAACACACCATTGTAAAGCAATCATACTCCAATAAAGATGTTAAAAAAAATTACGACTTTTAAATAATTCAAATTCCCATTTAATTCCCAGATTACCCTTCTTCAAGATCCTATTCTTTACGCATTCCACCCTCCCTAGAGAACCAAATCAAAAACCAGTGGGCAAGCCTTTGGCCTGGTCTCCTCATTCACACTTTGAGAAACTTCTCCCTGTGCTTCTAAGGGAATTGTTGTATGAAGCGACTTACATCTCGCTCCCTTTACTGTCAGGTCCAGAGGGTCTCAGAGATCTGGAATCAGGCAAAAGGAGCTAGAGACTCTATTGCTATTATTTTAGTTACATTGCGGTTAAATAAGCTTTGGAGGTTTGGTATGGGATCATATACAACATTGTTTCTATGAGAACAGGAATTCCTGTTTGTGAACAACAGGTTCAGAAACGGTTACGTGCAACAAAACTTATTAGTAAATTGGAGACAGCCTGTTGGTATATCTTAGTTAATGAAAGCATTCATAAACATGCTTCTCTCATATCAAGGTCTGTGCCTTTCTGTTCGCTTTGAAAAGGTCTTGCAATAACATAAATTGGAAAAACCTGTAAACAAGCACGAAGAACATGTTTTTTAATAAGTATAAAGCCAATGACCAAGTATATTGAAAAAGAAGAGAATACCCAAATTACACTCAAACAAAATCAGTCTTAAGTGATAACAATTTCCAGCTGATTAATTAGTAAAGCTATATAATATGGCTGAGCATTTAAACCAGAATTTATTCTACCACTTTCCCATTTAAGTTTTGTTGTTACTGTTGTTTTTAAAGTTTTTTCTTATAGAGACGAAGTATTTTATGCCGTATTACTGAAAATCAATTACAAGCATAATTATTTAAAAATACAACATATGCAAAGCAAATGATTATGCACAATGAAACTTTAGCAATTAAATGTAACCTCAGATTTACAGAAAAGGATATGTTGGCTTTCTTTAGAAAAATAATATAAGCAAAAGTTAGTTGAGAAGACCACAGTGGAATATTCTTCTTTAAAGTTGCTAACGAATTATGAATCTGATGTACCATTAGTAAGAACTAATGGTTTTTATTTTGTAGCATAACTGTCTATCCATCAATCCCTGAAGTTTAACTTCTCCTCTATTGCATTCCAATACATGTCCTAAGGCAAGTTGTCTGATAAATTCTCCTCTAAAGATTTGGCTGGTCTTTGGTTCTCCACTGAATTTATTCCTTTTTTCCCCCAACATACGCATTGATGCAAAAGCTTTCTGTTGCAGGATTCTTTCTTTGATTCATATCTTTTTTCTCTGCACCAGCACACAACCAGTTTGTATCAAGAGACAGAGAGAAATGTCAGTATGTGTTTTTTAAAGTGCCCTTTATTCTACCTTTATATCCATTTGGTTCAAAAGATTACACATTTGTCTATAAAAAGTCTTAACTTGAGGAAAAGTTTGAAATCATAAAATCAACCTTGTAAGTTATGAATATGCAAAATGAGGCCTTTCACAGAGGCAAAATTGAAGTCTGAACTACATCTTTATTCCTATCTTCTTATCATCCTATTTTCACCTGCCATACACTTCCAACCCATTTCCTCTGCTTTTCTTTACTAAGCCTTAAACACCAGATAATTGGCATAGCCATACAGAGGTTAATTGGATGCAACAGACGCTGGCCTTCAGGAATTTAGCTAAAACAGAATAACACATCAATGATGGAAAATGAAAACCATGTCTCAAACTGTGTTTCAAACTATGTAGTTTAATTACACTGAGCTGAAAATTTTGGTTCGTCTCATTCAGCAGGTCTCATCTGAAGACTTTCAATGTGAAAGTTTAAAATAGGACACAGCAACGTGAATCTAACTTCTTATAAGCTATGAAGGTGGTGTGGACAAAAAAGAACTGTGAGCTTCTCTTCCTCTGCTCATCTTTCAAACATGCTTCCCGGTTCTCATTCACCTTCCTTTTTCTTATCACTCTACACATTGGCTGCTACTTCTCAGCCTTCTTTGCATGTCTTCTACCCCCTCTAAATCTTGAAGTGTTTTAAGCGCCCAGACATGTCTGGATGTCTTCTCTTCCCTTCTATGCCCATCTCTCTCTTCTCTCACTCATTAGGTGCTCTTATTCAGACTCATGATCTTTAATACCATCTACATGCTGACAATGCAGATTATATCTCCAGCTCCCATGCCTCCCATGAACTCAATGTGTACGTCCATTTTTCTTGATCATGCCACTTGCCTCTCAAATAAACATATGGAATTTATCAATTCACCAACTGAACTGCCTCCAATGCAGTAACAAGTGCCCGCCCCCCCCCAAAAAACCACAAATGAACAAAACAAAAAAGACAAATCAAAGCCAAATAAAGCAAGCAAACAAAGAAAAAAAAAAGAAACTGTTGCTCTTTCTCAACTCATCAATTTGGACAAACCCTAAATGCTGCAATCATTCCTGATTCCTCTTTATCTTTCACATCCCTTCACAGCAAGTCCAAATCTAATCAGTAAAATATTTGGAACGCATCCAGCATTTGTGAAACTTCAGATCACTTCCCCTGCAACCAGCCTAGTCCAAGCTCCCATCATTTCCCCGCCCCTCCCCCCCCCCTCAGGGTCCTGACATTCCTCCCCACCCACCGCCCTCGCCCAGCAGCCTGATACTCTATCTAGGCTGGGCGGCCCAGACCCGCGAGACCAGGGCTGCTTTTCACAGATAACTTGAGGGTCTGCCCCAAATCCAAGTCCCTCCTTCAGCAAGTTTATTTTTGGGCATCCCAGAGTCTGACTCTGACGCAGTGACCCAGTTCTTCCGTGTGTGTGTGTGTGTGTGTGTGTGTGTGTGTGTGTGTGTCTCTGTGTGTGTGTGTCTCTGTGTGTGTGTGTGTGGTGTTGCTAGGACTAGCCCAGCACCTTGGGAAGGAGTTCGGCCACAGTGTGGTTTGAAAATGGACAACTGGAAATGTCCTTAATTAGGTGACATGAAGGCAGGTAACATGGATTCTGGTGGAGAGGAGTAGGGGCATGGTCACTGTCCTGGATAAGCCAAGTTTTAAGTAGCATTTAGGGATCATCAGAATTAGGGGGTTTGTTTTGTTTTTGTTTTAAATTTATTTAAATTTAAATAAATTCAATTTATTTAAACTAAAAACCCCCCTAAAAACAACAAAAAACCTGGTTCACCCATTTCTCCCCCCCCCCCCCCCGGCCACCCCACACCACTGCAACCAACAATTTATTCTCTGTATCAATGAGCTTTTTTTTTTTAGATTCCACATGTAAGAGAGATCATATATTACTTGTCTTTTTCTGTCTGACTTATTTCACTTAGCATAATACCCTATAGATCCATCCATACTGTCACAACTGGCAAGATTTCATTCCTTTTTATGGCTGAATAATATCTTTATCTCTATCTATCATCTATCTATCTATCTATCTATCTATCCATCCATCCCACAATTTCTTTATCGATTCATCGATCAATGGACATAAGTCATTTCCATTCTTGGCTATTGTAAATAATGCTGCAACGAACATGGGGATGCATATATCTTTTTTAATTAGTGTTTTTGTTTTCTTTGGATACATACCCAGAAGTGGAATTGCTGGATCATATAGCAGTTCTATTGTTAATTTTTTGAGGAATCTCTGTACTGTTTTCCACAGTGGTTGCACCAATTTACATTCCCACTGACTGCACAAAGTTTCCCTTTTCTCCACATCCTTGCCAACACTTACTATTTTTTAAATCTTTTTAATAATAACCATTCTAAGAGTTGTGAGATGATATCTCACTGTGGTTTTGACTTGCATTTCTCTGATGATTAGTGATGTTGAACATCTTTTCATGTATCTGTTGGCCAGCTGTATGTGTTCTTTGGAAAAATGTCCATTCAGATATTCTTCCCCTTTTTAAATTGGATTATTTGCTTTTTTGCTATTGAGTTATATGAGTTTTTTATATGTCTTGGATATTAGCCCCTTTTCGGATATATGATTTACAATGATTTTCTCCTATTCCATCCACAGATTGCCTTTTCATGTCACTGATTGTTTCCTTTGCTGTGCAGAAGACTTTTATCCCCTTTGCTTACTCTGTTCCAGACACACTGATCTCCTTGCTAAACCTCAGAGAGAGTACAGTCCTATCTCAAAGCCTCATCAGAGAGGTCTTTTGACTGACCTATTAAAATAGCACCCCTATGTGACTCTATCCCATTAGCCTCCAACCTTATTTTTCATTATAGCTTTTATCATTACACTATAATATCTATTTGCTTATTGGCCATCTCCCAAAGTAAAGAATGTAAAGTCCATGAAGGCAGAAACTTTAGTGTGTGTGTGTGTGTGTGTGTGTGTGTGTGTGTGTGTATACAACTCCAGTGCTAAGAATAGTACCTTACATATAGTAGGTGCTCAATAAATATTTATCCAAAGAATGAACAAATTAGTAAATACGTATACTCCAAATAATAGCATGGCTTTAGCTATCATATAATATTAAAGTCTCCCAATTCCCTATCTTTGATATAAAACACCCTAGTATTTACAGATTCAGATCTGTATTTCTAATTGTTGAAAAAATGTTTCCACTTGGATGTCCCACAGGCATCCCAAACCCAAATACATCCAAAAGTGAACTCATCCCTGACCTCAAATCTTATTCACACAATTTTGATTAAGATGATTGGCAGTCCCCCAACTTCCACAAACAAAGAATATTAGAGACGTGCTTGATTTATTCCTTTTCTTACACCCCTCTATACCCAGTCCAATCCATCCCCAAGTGTTGTCAATGCTGCTTTTTAAACACTTTTTTGTATTCATTTCCCTTTCATCACCACAAATACTGCCTCTGTATTATCTCTCGATGACGAATAATGATCTGAACACCCAAGCTTTGCTCTTAAGGCTTAAGTCCAGTCAATCCTTCCTAATGCTGTTTCTCCAGCCTTATAAAATTCGAACTTGACTATGTCATTCTCTACTAAAAAGCTCTTTAGTGGCTCACATTTCTAAAACAGAATTAACAGGTTAAAAGTGAGGACTGGGTCTTAGGGCTCCTTCATCTCTCCCTAATTGTTATCCCTAAGGAGACTGTTGAGCTTTCTTCCCGCTTAAGTATCCTGTGTGACAGTTCATCCAAAGCACTGAAGGCCATGTACTCTTAAATGACTAGACTATAAGTTCCATGAAGGTAAGTCAGGATCATGTCAGTTTAATTCATTCATGTAGCCCCAGCTTTTAGCTCACTGTACTTCACAGTTAGGTGCTAACAAACATTTGCTAAAGGAATGAATGGCTCTATACTTTTGGTCTGAATGATCCTTCTGCCAGGAAAAGCTTTTTTCCTTCCTGCCCTGCCCTCCTTTTGCATACTTGTCAAACCCCTACACATCTTTCAAAACTAAGCTTGAATTTCACTTTCTCTACAGGGAGTTTCTTAACCTTCCCAAGCAGAAAGAAGTTCTGCCTTGTTATTCCATAGCCCATTCATTATCTATCACATTTAAAACAACAATTAGTTAATAAACTATGTTCTTTTTCATTAATTATTTGATAAAAATATGTGTATGCTCAAAGGTAAGGAATATTGCCAATTTATTAATTTATTAATTTCTAAGAACTTATTTACAACAATTTCTGGCGTATAGCATGTACTGACTGTTTTGCTGGATGAATACTAAATATTATCTTTTGCACTTAGGTGAAAGGAATTAATTTATATCTATTTTTTGTGGCAGAACCTTTTAGTTGTGTACTCAATATACACTGCTTCCTTCTTCCTTACTAACATAAACATGATTTTACTAGAGAACGAAATGTGTCCTGGTGAAAACTCTACTTCTCTGCCTCCTACAAAGTTAGGGGTAGCTACGGGACACAGTTCTTATGGCTGAGACATTAGCAAAAGTTTGCAGTGGACTTCAGTAAAAGGCTTTGCTGTCCTTTTTGCCCTTCTCCCCACATGTATGGGGATACAGTCCTCAGTATCTTGTGACTGACTATAAGGGATAGGCCAAGAATATTACCAAAACTTCAGCAGTGACACTTTTCAGCCATTGAGTCAATACCAGCAAACGATAACTTCCAGGATTCTTGGTTTGATGTGAAAAATTAAACTCGTAATTTATTTAGATCTCAGCTTTTAATATCTCTCTTGTGTCTGAACACAATTCTTAACTAATAAGAGGATTTTGAACAGTGGAGCATTATCCTTGAGATGAAGAATATATTTATAGTTCTGAGATCCAGTTCAACTTCAACTTTTGGTCAGAATAGGTATTATCATTCTATGTACACAATGGTAAAACTGCATCCTGGGAAACACATCACATTATGAATAATGAATCACTGTCATTAAAATATTACTCCCAATAGCCCCATTCTACTTGGTAAGATAGTTTTGAAAAGAAATTCATAGTTTTAGACTCCTGGAAAGAAAAAAATCACGTTGGACTTTTAATGGATTTTCCATTTTGCCTAATTAAATACGTGGCTCTTTAGTTATGGATACAAAAGTTTGGTTTTTGTTCCTCTGCGGATGTGGTAAGAATCTGACTTCATAAGAATCTATTATTTTCCAAGAAGCCAATTGATAGTGTTGCTTTGGGTTTTAAACATCTCCAACAGTATTTATTTTCAGAGGTGAGCAGTCATTAGAGATGGTTAAGCATAGCATTATAAGATACTTTTTTTTTTTTTTATCATTGAAACACTTCTTTTTACAGTTTAAAGGCCTAATACAAGAAACTGAGATATCCTACACAAAGCTTCATTCTCATAAAACAAGCACACACATTCCAGCCCACAGTGAATTTAGCTTATGAACTACATATCTCCTCAAAGTTGCTAATTCATTCATTGATCCATCCATTCAATGAGGAATGCCCAGTGAGTGCTAATCATTGAGCAAGTCATTGATGCAATCTGGCCAGTCCTGGAGCCCTAAGAACTTTGAATTCTTACAATATTTGAAACAATGTTACAGATACTTAAATGAGGTTACAGTAAACATGAAATATCTTATATTATCTTTAATACTGACATTTAAACATCTTCAAGAAATCTGTCTCTATGCAAGCATAAAACTAAAGAAAAAAGGGAAAACATCCTTAATATCCTTTGATGTTTCAAGTGAACGTTTCAAGTGGGAATAAATCTCAAACAATTATTCAAAGAGGTGACATAGGAGTGATGAAGAAAATTTGGTAACTTATGATTAAGTTTTTTAATATTAACATTTTTGTGTTACTAATACATGATTTCTTCCCTATTTCTCTGCCATGTTTTTGCCTTGGTGTAGATGATAGTGCACCTATTTAATTAGTATGATACTACCATGATTATTGATAATTTAAGACCTCAATTTTATGAAAAAATAAAAGTAATTGTGGAGATGCAAGAATTATACTAACATAAAAACAAAGTAGAAACAAAACAAATTAAAAACAAAGACAGCAAATGTAGATCAAGATAGTTTAAGCTTGCCAAAGTTCATGCAGCAATATATGGGTAACCGATCTTGATTCATCTGGTAGATTGCTCAGTCTCATTGTTTATGTCTCCTTAGGATGAATAAGCATAAAGCAGTTTGATTATGTTGTCAACATATTCGTTCAGTCACTAAGCAAATATTTACTGAGCATCTATTAAGTGCTACATACTGTTGTATGTCAGCTTATCTGCTAGTTTTTAAAATTTGGTGATAGAAATTGCAAAGAGAAAAAGGTTGTGGATTTTAAGGTATTTCAAAGAACTATAAGTGGCAAATAGAATAAATAAAGACATGTTCAGGAAACAGCATGCTCAGGAAAAAGCAAGTAGAATGGAGTTTGGGACTGGCATGACTATCAATCCTCCCCAACCACTCCCTTTATCCATAACAGACATAACTACTCCATAGCATTTTTAACCACCGAAGACAGATGAAACCTCAGAATCAGAATCCTTCCAAACACAGAAAATTAACTATTGGTGCATGTAAGATAATATCTATTTGCCATTTATGCCACAGTAAATCAGACAGAAATGGAGACCTCAAAAAGAAGTTGTAACAGGTTGGTAAGAGCCTTCTGGACTTGTTCTGAAATCAATTAGACAGCATAGAAACGTGTGTTGTGTTTAAGAGAGTGATTATCCTAATTTTATCTATTCTTTAATCTCCAAATAATTAAAAATAATTTACAGCAACTTGAACACTTAAGCTAAGTGTTGCCAAGTAGAAGTCCTGCTGACCTGCCTTAATTAGCAGAAAAGTATAGTTTGTAATTAGCACATTATTTATATGAGAATGAGTGCTCCTACATGAGTTCAAGTGTTTGAAAACAACTTGAATCCTTAAATCCTTCCCCCCATAATCTTGATTTAATGAGTAACTTGTTAAATTAACCTGAGGTTTATTATATAAATTAGTGACACTTTATTCTAAAAGAGAGAGAGAGAGAGTGAGAGAGAGACAACAAAGGAGGAAAGAGAAAGAGCTGTGTTTGAGAACATGTGTATATGAAAATGCAACGGCGTGATTTTAATGGATAAGTAAACAACTAATAGTTACAATAAATCAGTTAATTTCTAGTTAAAAGCAGTCAAACTACTTGGCTAGTCTAGAGATGTAGTTTGAGTTCAGGTTGTTCTAGTGAAAAAAACGAAACAACACTGATGTCAAAGCTGAGTGAGATCCTTAACTTTTCCTTTTTTTTTTTTTTTTTTTAATCCCATACCAAATGCTTTTAAACAAGTCATTTAATATGTCTACCTGATAGGGAAAAGAAGGGGTCACAAAGAGGTTATGACTATGTTCACATGATTCCAAACATCTGGATGAAACCTGAAAAATTTATCCATATATTACATATATGGAAAACATCTGTCTATTTGCATAATTTGCTTAGTTTTCATCCAGATGCTTATCTTGTTGACACAACCTTCTCTGCGTGACTTCTTCTCTTTTGGGTGAATAGTGATGCAGCCTCTTCTCAAATATTTTAATAGGTAAACCACAGCTATAAAATAGGAAATTTATTACAAACATTTTTATATAGCTTCAGTAGATTTTGCTTTAAAGAGTAAGTAAAATTACAGTGGGGCTATTTGTAATACTGACATCGAGGGACAGAAATTACTCCTGTCATTGGTTAACTGTGGTACGTCAGCCTTTTACTTTACAAACGTTGCTGAGAGTATAACCTGCACAAATATAGGTAAAAAGGCAGAATATTAACCTCATGGTTCAGCATTCTTTTGAGAAATTTAAATGAAAGAAACTGAAAAGTCTGTCAAGACTTTGGAGAGAGGAGTAATTAAACATTCTGAACAACTGCTTCAAAATAATCAATATAATACCTAATACCATGAGATTAAGAAAAGTAAATTGGAAAAATATAGAAATTGAATTGACTTTATAGATTCCCATAAGAAATGAACTCTGTGGCTTTTAAATTAACCTGTGTCAAAAATTAGCAAAATGCAGTTTGTGAGAACTATACTATCACTTTCAAAATCCTTTTCCAACATTTTATTTTCACCTACTACAAAGCAATCACAGCTACGATCTGGATTTCTATAAACTGTTTTGAGTCTAAATTTGTCTTTTTCCTTGGTTAGGGAATAGACAGTCTCTTTTTAATGGACACTATTATTTATGGCCACCAACCCATAAAATTAAAATTTATTTACATTTGCCTACTAGAAAGAAAAGTATAACAATATTTTAGTAAGGAACAAACAGGGACAGAAAAGAGCAAAGTTATTAATTGATGAATTTCAACCAGAAGAATGAAATAATGTGAAAGTTTTCACTGAAGCCACATTGGAGGAAATAAGTAATCAACTTTCATCAGTATGTAAAAGGTGAATTAATTTACCTTAATTTAACTTAAAAGACAAAATTCGAACAAAATACATTATACTGAAATTCATACTAAATGTAAAATTAGATATAATAAAAGTATCCTTGATATTGAGAGCATGATATCCAAAAATAGATTTTGAATTAAAATATTTTTACATATAGATATATTATGGAAAAGATTATGTCCATAACCCTAAAATTAGGATCACTGATCTTGACTTTATATCATTAGTGTAGTTTATCTATTGTTATCCTTCGATAGCACTATCTATTCTGAATATCTTAATTTCCACAAGTTTTCAGATGACAATACAATAAAAATGAAAGAAAACCTTTAAGATAAATGAATGCCTCTGAGTTAACTTATTTTATAAAATGAAATGACGGTACTATTTTGTCTTGTCATATTTGCTGCCACTTGGATATTTACACTTACAGAACCCTGAAAAATGTATAAAATTAACAGACTGACCCAGGATATATTTTGCTTTGAGTAGAAACTGATCCAATAAACTTCACAGGAAGAATAAAGTAAAACAAAAAAAGCACAATGGTCTTTCTGTGTGCTACTTTCTGCTGCGCCATGCCTGAGCAGAGGAAAAGAGTTTCACTCCTGTTGTTTATTGATTTTCTAGATTAAGAATCCCAGTGAGAGAATTGTAACAGACAACCATAAAATTATTTTTGGTGTGCTTATTTGCCTTTCCCTTGCATCTATTTGGCCTGTGCCTGTAGACAATTATGCGTTCTAGCCTAGACTCAGGTGCTAATAATGAAGGACAAATAGAATCATATGTGTAAACTTCCCCTTCTGATGAAAATTTATATTAACTTTCTGCCACTGTAAACAGAACTGCATAGCTCAGCGTCCCTGATGAATTGGTGATGAATTCAGTCATTTATATCCCAGGAATCTGTGCATTTATGGGAAAAGATGAAAACCGTCTGTATTGTGTAACCTTGCACTTTTTGAGTAAGAAAAAGAAAACACCAGCCTGTTTAGTTCATCACTTAAAGTGTGTAAATTTCAGCTCAAATACCAGATTTCTGCATGACTCTGTCAGTCTCCACTTTGGGGATCTGTGCCAATATAAACAAGCCAAACAGTGAAGAGTGCCATGTTATCGCTACAACTGTGAACTTATACACTTTCAGCCCTCCATAAAAATTGTTATGAATATCTTTACAATACAACAGAATCTTTGTTATATACTGGAGCTGGACAGTTTGACAGTTTGGCAGCTCTGTTGGAGAACAAAGTAATTTGGTATAGATAAGAACATGGCCAGTCTTTTTGTGACTAAAAACATTTCATCCTATTTTAAAAACTATACTTCTAAAACTGTCAGATTTCTTGTTCAACCAAACTTTTCAAAGATAAACTAGATAATGAACACAAAGATATGGAATCTTGATAAAAGAACAGAATCTTTTTTAAAACATAAGGCTTAATATGTAGCACAAATATACTTCAAGCATATTTTATAATAAAAAATCATAATATTCACATGTAGAGTTTTTTTAAGTACTTTTGGTATTGTCTTCTTAATATAAACATTTAGGTGAATGCAGTTTAAAGCCCTACAATTCAGAAGTATACTGATGGCCTGGAAAACAAAAGAAAACAAAAACCACAACTCAGGCCTCAATCCACAGATTTTTTTTCTAAAGTGTCCATTATACATGTGGGAAATCCAAGTTAAAGACAAGAAATGGCTATAAATTCTTGTTTCCATTTTTATTAATATGAAACATTTATCTACATGTAGATTTCTTTCATTCTGTCACATAAATGTGTACTATAAAACTGATGAAGATCTTTTCAAAATCTTTCCATACCCATACAATATTTTAAAAGTAACTTGAAAGGTCAATTAAAAAATGATTATGACTTTCACTGTTTCAACCACATGACAGTAGAAATTGTGTAATACTGAAATACTGGGGAATATAGTTGAGATAAAGCATATTTTATTTTTTCTTTAACAACGGACATATGATTTGTATTTAAAAAGAAAATGCCTTCAAGTCCATGTATCACTGTTGCAAGATTGCACACCTTTTCATGATACACTTTATCTCAAACTTGTCTATGGCTGTTCCTATCACTCTGTGTGCATGACCTTTTAGTAAGCTGAAGAAGATACAGTTATCTTCTTTTCTGACATGCAACATCTATCAATCAACATGTTTTCATGTAATTTATTCAAGGCAAATAGCAGCTCCTAAGGCTAGTGAACCGAGGCACTATCCCAGTGATTCTGATTAAGAAATGATGTGCACGGCTTAGGTGAGAAATGGAAAACGCAGAGGAGTATTGATAAAGATATATCAAAAACAATAAAATGGAACCAAAGGACAAAATAAATATTTGAAAATATATATAAGCTCAGCATAACTAACCTTGGTAACCTTGCTTTAAAAAAATCTATTCTAATAAATTGGGGGGAGGGTGTATAATTTAATGAACTTCCAACAATACCAATTTAGTTTACCTTTAGTATCTGAGGCAACGCGTCTGTAGTTCTGTTGTGTTAATTCACATTTTTCTCATTGAATCAAGAATGTAAATTAAGACAAAATGATTCTTTTTCAATTTCATGCTGAAGTAGCTCAAGTTAGTGAATGTAATTTCTCCTAACAAGAAAAATTTATCACTGTACAGCTCACTCAGTTACTTCTGTAGTGAGTTGCGATATGCATTTATGGAATTGAACGGATAAAGATTCAATTTTTAAAGATTGATAAATGTGGTAAAAGAACAGGTCACACTTCAAGAAAAGATAGGCACAATTAAACTTTTGACTTTTACCAATACCTCATCTTTATCTGTGCTTATAGAATCTCTGCAATAATTGTATTATCACATATAGGTGCTTTTTGTTTGCCTGTCTTTCTCTATGGTAGCAAAAATTCTACCACAAGGTTTAAGAAGCTTTGTGTTCCAGTCCCGGTTCTACTACTAAATAACTGTATTACTTTGGGCAAGTAGTGTTTAAGGCTTCAATTTCTAATCTCTCAAATCTCTGTACCTCTAAGGTTCTAACATAAACGAAGAACACATAAAGTAAATTGATATGATACATATTATATACATATAATATTTTTAGAGTAAATATATAACTTTAAACAGTGGTAAAGACTTCAGGCTTCATAACACAATAGGAAGAGCACCTAGACATCTAGGTTAAGTGAGCTAAATTCTCGCCTTGGTTCCACCATTAACTAGCCTCACTGAACATCAGCAAATTCCTGAACCACTCTAAGCTTCAGTTTCTTCTTTGGACTAGAGCATCTGTAAGGACTGTACATTCTTGATACAAATTTATTCATTAAAAACTGTACTGGTGGGGCTTCCCTGGTGGCACAGTGGTTGAGGATCCGCCTGACTAGGCAGGGGACACGAGTTCAAGCCCTGGTCCGGGAAGACCCCACGTGCTGTGGAGCAACTAAGCCTATGCGGCATAATTACTGAGCCTGCGCTCTAGAGCCAGCGAGCCACAACTACTGAAGCCCGCATGCCTAGAGCCCGTGCTCTGCAACAGAGAAGCCACCGCAATAAGACCGCGCACCGCAACGAAGAGTAGTCCCCGCTCACCGCAACTAGAAAAAGCCCACGCGCAGCAACGAAGACCCAATGCAGCCAAAAATAAATAAATAAATTTATTAAAAATAAAAACAAAAACTATACTGGTCTTCTTCAAACACTTCTAGTTCTTGGCAAAATCTTGTATAATTCACTATGGTCTATAAGCACATAATTTTTAATGTTATTTGTTGATTATTTAACCAATATTTCAACTTGTTTTTAAAAAGGGACTCAACATGGTTATTGCATTGCACAGAATAGAAGGCAAAAGTGCAAAAAAAAAAAAAAAAAAGCCAAGAGAAAATAATTTGAAATATAAGACTAAACAGGCACATCACTGAGTGTGCTATATTTGCTGGGTTAACCATGGATTCAATGGTAAGATTTCTAAAGCTCATATGCAGAGAGAATCATAATCAGATTACAAGGTTCGTTGTGTAAGATGAAAGGAAATAAGTTGCTCAAAACAGAACTATTCCTAACAGTGAAATCTGAGTCATATTTTCCCCCATGGGATCTTAGGTAGCAAACACTGGAGAAGCTACAACATTCTTTGATTAATAAAGTAGCAAAATAAATAGGTTTAAAAATTATAATGTTCCTAAATATAGGTTACTAGTATTAAGCCATTTTATACGGAGCCGATATGATGATGCTGTAGCTATAAAGCTATCCACAAGCGTGCTTAGTCAGGGATAAATTTTAGAGGATTTAAAGGAATGGATGGAATGTGTATCTTGCATGTAATCTTCCACAATTACATTCAGACAAGCTTTGATAGATACTGAACCACAGTGCGCTGGATCTTATGACTCTTTAGAGTACTCGTAGTGCATTTCTTCTAGGCCAGTGGTTCTCAAACTTCAGCATGCATCAGATTGGATTTACTGCAGGGTAACTGCTGAGCTCTAATTCCAGAGTTTCTGTTTCAGTAGGTCTGAGGGGGAGGGGGCCAGAATGTGCATTTCTTACAAGTTCACAGGTGATGCTATTGTAGCTGGTCTAGCAGTCACACTTTGAGAATTGTCCCTCTAGGTCATCAGTTAAATGTGGATCCACAGACTTTAACAAACATCCTGAGTGCAAGAGACAATATCTTCCTGAAAGCGAGATGCCTAACAGGACAGTGAAATGAAACAAAGCTACCCATCTAACAAAAGATTATCGTGACCTGTGCTCCAAGAAAATTTATTTGCTCCTAAAAAGTTGAGATCATGCTGAACAGCTATAATTTCTAACTAGTTAAAAATGTAGAGTATTTACTAAAATGTTTCCTTTGGCATAAGAATACATTTTTTCTGATAGTAGATATCAGATCTATCAAGATTATTTCTGGCTTATGATAATGAATACCATGCCATCCTCTATAAACAGACGGTTAACGTTCTGCTCCCAGTTACTGAGTGTTGTTTCCAGTTATGCTCCTTAATCTGACCTTGTATGGTCCTTTAGAATTCATCATTTTCCACTGCTATTTTCCACTGCTTGTATTGCACTTAACCACACTATACTGTAATCATTTTTCCATACATATTTAACTTTTTATATGTTTATATTCATATAACCGTATGAGCAAGGAATGCATATTCCTTTGTAACTCCAGTGTCTGGAATCGGTAGTCAATAAATATTAAAATGATCTGAACAGAGGTGCAAATATTTTAAAGTGGACTAAGTCCAAACCACTGTGTAGTTCATCTAAGGATGGAAACCGAACACAGTAAATACCCGTGCACTTCCTGATGGCTATTTTAAAGTTTATAAACATACGTTATATTTGCAGACTTTTCCCCCACTGTTAAAAGCAAAGCTAATAAGTGAAGCCAAATTTAAAAAAGAAAATCTCTGTAATAATTTAATAATGAATTCTGAGGCACTAATTAATATTTATAGTCAATAATTCTATAAAGCAAAAACATTTCAACAGGTCTTACATTGATAATAGCAGATGTTTTACAGAATAAACCACCGGGCCTGGAGACACGCAGACCAATGTCAAGTCGATCTGTAGTCATCCAGTCTCTGTGGGCCTTTAATAAGGTACAATGCTGAACTTTTTAAATCTCAATTTCATCATCTATAAGTGTAAATAATAATATTGTCCACATCTTATCTATAAGAATCTCTCTGAAGATACTGAGACGACGGATGTGTTGTGAACACCATATAACTGTTCTATTATTTTTAGAGAATAATGCAATTTAAGGCACATGGTCTTCAGTAAGATATATTCATTCCCCTTTGTCACTACTACCTAACCATCCAACTGCAACTTTTAAAAGCCACTACTGTATATTTTCTTAAATATCAGTAATCATCCTTAAACATTTTTTAAAAGAACTTTCTCTAGTCCTAGAAGAAAGGCAAACACAACAGGAGAAATGAAAGTTCTTACTGAGCACACAAGTAATTTAGCAACATTTAAACTCTGCTACTATGCTATTAGCAATATTCTGCTACTAGGAGGATGTAACTACTCTAGTTTATATCACTGTCAACAGACATTTCTTTTGTACATTCTGAACTTTATCTGTCACCTTTGAACTCACAGTCTGGGTAAGCCAGTAACTTTTTTTGAGCTATCAGATTCTACTAGATTATAAACTTCTTGAAGACAATATTACTACATTATTTTACACAACTTTGTATCACCCACAGTACATTCACAGATATGTGGAAACTTGAGTGTAGTTAGTAAATAAAATGAACAAACGTTTAATGAGGCCACTGAGCTGAACTGGATATTACTGGACATTAAAACAGTCTGAAACATGGCTTGAATTCTTCAGGAAATTTAAAATGTAGATTGATTAACAGTATGTACTATGTGAGCAATTAAATAGCAATTAAACATACAGATAACAGTGCAAGAAGCAGGGGGCGTATATAAGACCATTTAATTACATATTTCTTCTAGCTTTCCTAACTTCAGGTCCTCAAATGAGCATTCTATGCGTTTGATGAAGTTGTAGGTAGGAACTAGTCCAATGTGTGATAAATTGTGTACATTCTTACGTACTGACACTTAAATTCTATACCTCTAAATTAACTAGTAATTTCTGACCATTGTATTTTTAAAATCAGTTTGTAAGAGTGCAGTTTCTGAAACATTAACTATTTTCTCCTCCTCTCTGCCTTTTTGCTATTCTTACATGTAAATATGTTGCCTTCTGTTAATGAGATGGAAATGACAGTGCACTCAATGCACCCATAATGCATTGGGCTGGCACACTACACTTTACCTTGAAAATTTCATCCTTAAAAGTCTAACTTAATTACGTTTTAATTTTTTGTGTGTAATTTCTTAAAAAATAGGAAATATCAATTGAGGCATGTGCAATTGATATTCTCCCCCATAGCAGAATAAAGCTTAGTATTATGTTAGTAGCAGATGCTGTCACACTTATTTCTTTATGATAAACAAAAGTTAATATTTTTCCTTTTGTAACTATAAGAATATAATTATTTTAATTTTTAAAATAACTATTGATAAGGGGACAGTCATGCTATAGGGGGATGATTATAAGGAGATATTTAAAAAAAATCAATAAATGCTTATTTATTTTGGAAATGATGTCACTATTTTTGGTATTCAATCCTATTAGCACACTTTTAAGCTAAAGGAAGTGTCCTGCCAGAATAGCACATAAGATTTGGTCATACAGAGAGTTCCTAAACCTGCTCTGTGGTGTTTAATTAGCTGAAGAAAATGTTTTGGCTATAATTCTACTTCATCTAAAAAACAAAAAGTGTATTATCTAATAAATACAGCACCTCTCCCTAAGCCCCAGATAACTCAGTTAAGTAAAAACAATCACTACACACAAAAATAAAAATGTATCAAAGTTGCTGAAAGTTTGTGCTAAGAAAAAAAATTTTCCTGTTGGCTGAGAAAAATACAATTATAGCAGTGGCCATAATTCTTGAAATTCTGCTGAAAATATTAAATATTAGTGGGAACAATATTTTAACGAAAATACTATGTTTGTTTTTTTTCCATAGGACCTTGCGATAAAGCGTATCTTGGAACAGCCTATGATTTAAGGGCTGCAGGGGATATGTCAGTGGGCCCACATACTGACCTGGAGACCACCAATACATCCTCCTGCACATCAAGTTTTAACTTTGATCAAGTATTCATAAAAGCTCCAGGCTTGTTAGGTTTACAGTCTGTGTCTATGGTAAGGGGTAAAGCAAGAAATGAAAACTTTCAAGACTTCTCTGTAGTAGATGTGATGAGATAGCTGTGGCCGATGGTGCCTGTAATGCTACTTTAACAAAGAACTTCAGGAGAACAGGGAACATTAGTGAGCTGTCATAATACCGTGCCACCTGTCATGACTAGAATGAGAGAGTGTATGTTTCAAAAATCTAAACAATGAAAACTAAAGACAAAACCAAATTGACAGGGCCTTTGTTTTATGGCACAGGTGAAAGACAAGCTAAACATTTCAGACATTAATGTTTTAGAGCGGTATGGAAATTTTTACCCCTACGTGGATGCACATAAATTTCAGTGGCATGAGTCTTTGTTTACAGTGAATATTAGATCAGTTCCAATTTTTAAAAATATTCCACAAATTTCAATATTATTAACTTCATACAAATAATTCTAAGGAGCACAGATATCTTCCATTGTGTTTTGCAACTTCTGATGCTTTGTAAAAAGTGGATTTTTACTATCGTTTTCTTTTTAGTAATTATTAGTGGTCTGTGAAAATCTGATCCAAAGTGCTTTAGTTTGCAATGTGTATTGTACAGTTTTCTTAGATGCCAGCAAAGGATTAGGAAAAAAAGAAAGAAATATTGCTTCAATAGTATCATAGTGTGAACATGAAGCAGCTAAAATTATGGTGGTACTGGACTGCAACTCAGAGGTAATTTCAAGGCAATTTCTTTTCAAATTATGTTAGGAACACTCTAAATATACAATTCTTTGATTTGCGTCTGTGTGTGTGTGTGTGTGTGTGTGTGGAATGCTGCCTTATATTCCTTTGGACAAAATGCCACTTAAAAACTTGACTTATTGACACTTTAAAATTTTAATAAAAATTTGCCCCCAATTTTCTGGTATAAAATGTTTAAAAATAATGCTCTGGTATTTTAGAATTCTGTTAATTTAAAAAGCCCCATTCTGCCACCATAGAAAGAAGAACTGGTGACAGCAGTAGAATTATAGAATAAGTTTCTATGCATCACAGAAAAATAATAATCTTTGATTCTACTGAATAATTTCTTCACTTGGCACCATCCTGTCAGAAAAGTCAACTTCTACAACCTTCATTGCCTGACAAAAAGAAAGAAAGAAAAGAAAAGAGAAAGAAGGTCAAACTGTCCTGAAGTCTCTCCATGGCACAGAAAGCATCCAGAGTGGGGAGGCACAAATCCATTTTTAAAGGTCATATTCGGTTTGCATACAACTTCTCAGTTTCCTTTGGTAAATCCATTTTTCTTCTTTAACCCCAACATGATGAATTCCCAGTAAGAAATGAAGCTTTATTATCTATGTCTGCTTCTGGGCTTGAAGTAGGTGGAAAGAACAATAATATATACCCTTCTGCTTCCCACCACTTTCACTCCTGATCCAATCTAGTGTCTTCTGACTCTACGAAGGGAGGAAGAGTAGAAAGCCAGTCAAGTAGAGAAGTGGGAAGACTGGATAAGAAAAAGAGTAGGGGGCCTTCCCTGGTGGCGCAGTGGTTGAGGGTCCGCCTGCCGATACAGGGGACGCGGGTTCGTGCCCCGGTCCGGGAGGATCCCGCATGCCGCGGAGTGGCTGGGCCCGTGAGCCATGGCCGCTGAGCCTGCGTGTCCGGAGCCTGTGCTCCGTAGCGGGAGGGGCCACAGCAGTGAGAGGCCCGCGTACCGCAAAAAACAAACAAACAAAGAAAAAGAGTAGGGACAGTGAAACCACAGAATTAAAGAGTCAAATAATAAATACATAAGACAAATTTTGCACTACCCCTGGCTAACTCACATACTCATGTAGTTAGATGTGAGACTATTTCTAAGCTGTAATCAAATACTTAGTTTTACTTTCAATTGATTTCAAATAAATGCCAGAATATAGCCTGTTTTCTGGAAAACAACTTCTATAAATTGGTGTGAATGTGATCATTCCTCCATTACTTTGGAAAAAAAATTAGGTAGTAAGTGATTGCTTTTTCCATCAAAAATTTAATTTTAGTTGAAAGGAGAAGATACACTTAAAATGTGGTGTTATAATCGCTGTGCATAGCAGAGATACCTTTAAAACTTTAAAAGTTTTCAACTTCTAAAATCAAGATTATCACTTAGTGCCTAAAATATCACTGACAAAATGATTTGAAACAGATATAGCATCTGTTTTTGCAGGTGGAGTAACCTAATAAAATCTTAGCACACAGTGGCTTTCATTCTTTATTTTTTTCTATCAGTCCTTCAGAAGTGTTCATATTTCACAGTATTGTTTTCTTAAGCCTCCAGGTTTGTGAGATCATTAACAGGATATATATTGGGACTTCTAGAAGCTATTTAGTAACATAATTTCAGAAGTTATAATGTGGTTCTTAAAGAGGTTTAATGAACACATAGAATTTAAATGCAAGTAATTTAAGGAATCCTTGGGTTTAATGAACACATAGAATTTAAATGCAAGTAATTTATGGAATCCTTGGGTTATGAAATGCATCCTCTTTATTTTACTCAAAGTTAGACCACAGATAGAGCTTAAATCAGAGTTTCTAAATTTATAATTAAGTTAATAAGTCAGGGTGAAGGTTTTTATTTAATTACTTGTTTTTTAAAAACTTTTAATATACCCATGACCATTTTCTCACTGACAAACGTGGCTTATCAAGAGAGCAAAACAGCCTGAAGATTAGTGCTCTGAGTAAGGTTAAAAGTTAAAATCTGTATGAGGTGTATACCTAGTCCCAAACCTGGGGCCTCTATGAGTCAGGTAATCTCCAAAAATCTGAGTTTTAAAGAGGTACATTTGCACACATGGAGAGCCTTTCTATTTTATATGTCTTACTTTTTACTGGTTAGAGCTGAACAACAGAAAGATAAGTAGCTTGTCTCCATTAGGGCAAACTCCCTTACCTCCCTCCCACTGCTGACACTTTCTCGAAGTGTTAATTTACATTGACATTGTTCAAAATATGTTTTGATTATTGGCTCTGCATTGTAATCTCATGATCAGCAGCAGCAGAAACTGCTGTTGTAGTAGTATTGAGACCTTTTTGCAGATAAGGTAAACTGAGTTTTGGGGAGCTGAGTATAATGGGTAAGATTAGAGGCTCTGAAGTTCTACTATTAGGGTTTGTATTACAGCCCCACCACCTATTTGCTGTGTGGCCATGGACAATTTATTGATATCGCTATACATCATTGCATATTTCTGTAAACTGCAAATATGAACTTAGTTCTCCATGGTGTTAAAGTGCACAGACTTAAACATTTACCCTGGAATGCACTAAGTATTGAGAATACTTGTTTGCTTAAATATTTGTAAATATATTTATGCTTCCACCCCTTAACTTTTAAAAACTATTCTTGAAAATTTGTTTTAATAAAAGTGCTTTTATCTTAAGAGAAATTTAAGACTGATAAAACTGTATAACACAAGACATTTCTAGAACTCTATTCATACTGAATGTTCTTAGTATTTCAAATTCTACCACAGAACTCTATAAAACAATATTAAGTTCTGTGTTTGCAATTATTCAAGTTGAGAGTTGGATTGATATGGGTTATTTAAAACCATATGTAAGGCTTCAGTGTTTTTTTTTTTAATAAATAACACAAATTTAAAACATTTTAAAAATTCTGATGTTGATTTTTTTAAAGAGATCAATTGAAACTGGGTTGTAAAGTATTTTTAGTAAAAATAATGCTTTCCTTTTACAGTTTTTAAATTGAGAATTTGGGGCAAAATATATTTTATAGTATTTTTAAAGTTTAGCACTAATCACATTAATAATATTACATAATTTTCAATTGTGCATAAATTCATTTTTTCCAAGTAAAAATTACCCATTTCTCTTCATAAAAACTAGATATTTATTTAAATTCAGAGAATACAGTATCTTAACTTAGGTAATATTGCAACCAATACCCATTATAAAACAAATGGAAATGTCTGCATAATTAAACAATAACCCAAAATGCATTCCGTACAGCCAACTTGTGATGCAGAATGCATAATGATTTTGATTACTATTTCTGTATTAATGCAACTTGTGTTATTTAAATGATACTTTCTAAAGACACAAAATGTATCTGTGAGTGGTTATTGGTTAATAATGACCATACTAAGGGTTTATCAGATACAATCTGGGAGATGATTTCTTAAGCAAAAATTAACATTGAAAGATAAAAATATTCTATACCAGTTTTACATTAAATCACCATTCATTCCCCCAAATGTCAATAACAAATGTGATTATTTTTATTCCTAGGCAAAGAAGTTTTAAAAGTCACTCTATTCTCCTACAGTTGTTTATACACATCAGAGTTTACTGACATCTGGAAGATTTTGATTCATTCCTGGCAAACCCTGTCTAGTGAGCCCTTGTATACAGGATATACTGGTTATTGAACCATTGAATTATATTTAAAAATTAATAATAGCATCCTCATTAATGCATTAAAATAAGTATGCTTTACCTTCCTATTTTATAGTGGAACCTAAGTTTGGAAGATATTCCAAAGATTGGAAATAAAATTTCAAAAAGTCAAAATAAATACAAATACACAACCTCTCTTGATTTTTGGTGATTTTAGCAGAGTACAATGAGATTGGCAAAGCATTCTAATCTACTCTTAAAAGATATCACTGCAGTTAAAAAGGTCCAAATCAGCACCTTTGGTAAGGTTTTATCAAAATTATTTTAAAAGGTAGTTTTAAAAATGCAGGCATTTCCTTCTACCAGAAAAACTGTTACCCAAGAGTTATGAAACATAAGTAACATGGACTTCATATAATATTAAGAAAGATAGTTATTTTATTCCAATGTGATTTATATCTTTAACATGTAAAGTATATTTAAAGCTTAATTGAGTAGGAATTTAAAATGTTCTCATGTCTTAAATATAGTACTAGAAGAAGTAGACCAGTAAATTCAACTTTAATTATAATATGGAGAGGATGTTCCAGTACTGCTTTATTGTTTTTTAAAATGCATATCTAATTTAATTACATTAAAATGTCCCATTTATTATAATACTAATTATACATTTGTCCATTCATTTAGAAAGTATTTATTGAACAACTAGTATGTGTCCAGCACACGTTAAGTATTCTTCGGACATGCCCTTTGATGTCGAAGAGTCTATGTACATTGTTAAGGAGGCAAAATATGTAGATATGAATAGCTTTTTAGAAGACAGTATCATTAAATACCAAATAAATAGTAACAATATCAAATGCAGGAGAAGCTTGATAAGGGAAGAATGTCATTTAGAGGAAATGGTCAGGACTCAAAGAAAGTATGTCTTAAGTTGTGATATATGGATGGGGATGAAACCAGAAAATATCCCATATAGGGAGTTAACACATTCAAACTTCCTAAAGCAAATTTTATTTCCGAGATACCAATCAGAATTGAACACAATATTAAAAATTTTGTAATTAATCTATAAATACGTTGGAGGTTTTGAGATATTTGAGCAAAGCCTTTAATATTATGAAAGTAATAGTTTAGCTTACACAGGAGATATGCAAGATCGGAAAGTAGGAACCCAAAAAACAAACAAAAACAAAAAACTGGAAGCAAGGAGATCAGCTGTACAATAACCCAGATCTGAGGGAAAGAAGTGTGTGGCAGTGAAAATAGAAAAGAAAGAGTGCAAGTACTGATACTCTGATAGAAAATTTAGCCTGGTAATGTTCCCATAAGGAGATGGAATAAGTGAGAAAGAAATATAGGATGATTTCATGCAAGTCTGATTGAGAGGAATATATTTAGGAGACAGGTAAGAAAAATGAAAACAATTTGGGGAAGGAGATGATGTAACACCTGAAATAGCATGTAAAATGTTGACCAGCTGAAACTAGTTTTGCTTCCTTAAAACAGATTTTTTGATTAATCAAATTCTGAGTTATTTCATAGAGATGGCACTGCACATCAAGTCCCCAGGATGACCCCGAACCAAGATTCTTCAGTCTGTGGATCCCGAGCAATAGAAATGTTGCCATCAGAGCCCTTTACAAAGCGAGAGGTCCTTTAACAGGGAAAATCTGGCTTCCAGCAGCCCGAGGAGCTTAATTACCATATATGGACTGATTTGAGACTAGCCCATCAACCAAGTCTGAAATTCCCCTAACTTCTTAAATTTCACCCCAAACCCTGGAAGGAGGAGTCAAATTTGAGCCCTGTCTCTGGTCTCCTTGCTGGTGGACCTCACAACAAAACCTTTTCTTTTCTCAGAAATCAGTGCCATGGTATTGGCTTCTATGCGCATCAGGCAGTGAGCCTTTGCTCTGTGACATACCTACAAAGTTTCCAGCTACTCCATGGAATGCAATTTATATCCTTAAGATTTCCATGGTCTCAGGGTTCTGTCAGCAGAAACTTGTACAACAGAGAACATTTTACAAAATCATGGGAAGGGGGAAAAGTTGGCAGGGAAACTTTTGACAAGTAATTTCCATCTAGAACTGTTAGTATTCTCTTCTATTGTAAATGTTACAAATGTTACCTGTGAGGGAAAACATTAAAGCGATGTCTACTTTGGTTTGCCTATTATTGTCTATTGATTAATCAATAGTCAGTTAAGCTGTTTCTTCTTTTTTTTAACGCTTCTTTCATAAATTGATGTTTTAACTTAATGTAGCAAATTGTGTGCTAGTGCAGTGTAGACACAGAACAAAATATTTATATGTACTTATTCCATATGGTAAGGTAAAAGCAGGTGTAATAAAGAACAATGACAAAAGAAAAAACAACATAATTTTCCCAAAGATGAGGAGGGAAAAAGAAACAAACCTCTGAGAATGTTGGTATGTTCTATTTCATCATGATCAAAACATACTTTTTTCTAATTCTTATGTTTATATTTTCCAAAACATACAAAATAACCTGTAGTTTTAATGGCGAGCCAGGCAGGATCAGTTTGATGAGAAAAAAATTTGTGGGAAGAGTGACTGACGTCCTATACATTTCCTATAATCTCCTATTGCCTTTGGTAGAAAGCCAAGATTTGGCCTAACTGAGCAAACTGCTGTCTTTACATTTTAAAAAGAAAACAAAGAATATACCATTATAATTTTGAAAAATAAATTCTAATTTCAATTTCTACTAGCTTCCCTAACATGGAGAGGATTCGTGTGTTAACATTTGTTTAAAGCATGGAGTGGCACTTCTGGGCTAACTGCCAACTCCTATTAGAATTATTTTCCCCTCAATCACTAGTTCAAGCAGGCATGATATCGCAATGCGTAAATAGTAGCACAACAAGTAGGAAATTTGAGACAATTCCTCCCTCTTGATCCTCCTGTTATATTGAGTACTAATGGGATTTACTTTCTAGGGTACTGCATGTAGTTCTGGGACTCTGACAACTAGGGGTAATATATGTAGCTAAGAACGGAGAGCAAGCAATGGTGATTAAGTTAAAGGAGAACAGCTAGAGTGACCCCTCTTTCAGAGCAGGTCTGGAACATTTTCATGATTAAATATCTGTAACAGCAGAAAACTTCTCAGATAAGGTGGCTAACAGGGCTACAACTCAAGCCTCACTACCTAAGGGGTTACAACTCCTAAAGATATTATTTTGATATATATAATTTTTATCTAAGATGAACTGCAAAGAATAGTCTTAGTATGAGTTGACCTGAACCGGGGAATCAGGTACTCTGAAGAATTTCCTGAAGAAGCTTGAACTTGGCTTTCATAAAGGCAGAGAAGCAGGATTCTAACTGCAGAGAGACAGGAGAGAATAGTGATGAAGTATACATTAATGTGACATCTTTTCTCACTCCTGATTCTTTAGGAGGATATTGGTTGTACTTCTGAGTGGGCAATCTTTACTTGTCCCACTCTTCTAGAAGAGGCTATTTTAATCTGTCACACTTTGGGGTATATTTCATAGCTTGTCTTTGTAATTCTGCACTGATGCATACAGCTCCTAGACTCTGCCTGTTTATTGTGACCCAAAGGTTTATTATAGTTAGACCGGCTATACAGTATTAGATACTATCAATATTTCTCAGGCCTGGTTATAAATATGGATTTAAATGTTCTTTCAGCTTTTGAAAAAAATACATTAAAAATACAGCTAAATTACGTCTCTGCAATTGTTTCTAAAATTAATTTTTTAAATGTGTACCGATCATTTAAACTGTATGTAAGTGGGAGAAGGGTAGGTGGTGGAGAGTTTATTTATAAAACTCCAAATGAAAGGTGGTGGTTGTAATTTTATTTCTGTGCAATAACTAAGGTTAGTGTCCTATTTCAAACTTGTCATTGAATTAAAATAATCTATATCAACATATCCTCAGAGTTGGAAAGAAAATTACATTATGAATAAAAGGTTGTTTCTGACAATAAATAATTCATCCACGAGACATGAAATGCTTTTGCGGAAGTTTTAGCTCTTCTTACTATCAAGTTGAATTAATTTTCAACCACAATCATTATCCAGAGTGAGAGAATACTAAGAGTTAACGGGTTTTGTTTTGTTTTGTTTTGTTTTTAATC
This sequence comes from Grampus griseus, assembly GCF_964374135.1. Classification (NCBI taxonomy): domain Eukaryota; kingdom Metazoa; phylum Chordata; class Mammalia; order Artiodactyla; family Delphinidae; genus Grampus; species Grampus griseus. The sequence goes on from NC_139003.1 coordinate 34,887,393, forward strand.
ACATCTTAGTATTTGTTGGGTGGGCTAAAAAGTTCCTTCGGTTTTTTAAGTAAAAATAAAAGACACATTTTTCATTTTCACCAAGAACTTTATTGAACAATGTATTCACCTTTTTGTTCCACTACCTTCTGCCATTTTCCAGGCAATTTCATAATTCCATTTCCCAAAACTTATTTTTTTGAGCAAGGAACTGTTCCAGGTGCCTTTTACAGCCTTCCAGGGAATTGAATTTTTTTCCATTAAGAGAATTTTGTTAAGACCAAAATAAATGGAAATCCGAACGTGCAATGTCTGGTGAATACGGCGGATGAATCAGAACTTCCCAGCCCAGCTGTAACAGGTTTTGCCTGCTCATCAAAGAAACATGCGGTCTTGCGCTATCCTGATGGAAGATTATGCGTTTTCTGTTGACTAATTACGGACGCTTTTTGTCGAGTGCCACTTTCAGTTGGTCTAACTGGGAGCAGTACTTGTTGGAATTAATCGTTTGGTTTTCCAGAAGGAGCTCATAATAGAGGACTCTCTTCCAATCCCACCATATACACAACATCACCTTCTTTGGATGAAGACTGGCCTCTGGTGTGGCTGGTGGTGGTTCATTTTGCCTGCCCCACGATCTCATCGGTTCCACATTGATGTACGGTATCCACTTTTCATCGCCCGTCACAATTTGTTTTAAAAACAGAATGTTTTCATTATGTTTCAGTAGAGAATCCCATAAGGAAATACGGTCAAGAAGGTTTTTTTCACTTAACTTATGTGGAACCCAAACATCAAAGTGATGAACATAACCAAGCTGGTGCAAATGATTTTCAACGCTTGATTTGGATATTTTGAGTATGTCAGCTATCTCCTGCGTGGTATAACATTGATTGTTCTCAATTATTATTTCAATTTGATCACTGTCAACTTCAACTGTTCTACCCGACCGTGGAGCATTGTCCAGCGAGAAATCTCCAGCACGAAACTTCGCAAACCACTTTTGACATGTTTGATCAGTCACAGCACCTCCTCCATACACTGCACAAATCTTTTTGTACATTTCAGTTGCGTTTTCACCTTTCTTGAAATAATAAAGCATAATATGCCAAAAATATTGCTTTTTTCTTCCATCTTCAATATTAAAATAGCTATACAAAAATTCACCAATTTTGATGTCTTTTTTAAAAATATATGCTGATATGACAGCTGTCACATACAATCTAACAAAATTGTTCTGAATGAAGTTAAAGACAACTAAGTGCTACTAGAGCCATCTTACGGAAAAAAAAACCGAATGAACCTTTTGGCCCACTCAATACTTGGAGACTGACTAATGGCTACAATGATTCTCTAAAGATCACTGTTACCTCTTTGGAGCAATTTCTCACTGGTGGGCCTATGACCCTTGACATCAAAAAGATCATCATAATCAACATGTTTCCAAGGAATGCCAAAGAGTATATATACATATACATATATTTATTTATACATATACACATATATATACATATAATGTATACTACAAATATTTTGACCTAAAAGCCACCTTAGAAAATAAATGTATATACGTAGGTAGATATGTAGCAAATATATGGGAGACAAAGGACATAATAATTAAAAATGCAGGTTTTGAGGTCAAAATGCCTAGATTTGAATCTTTGTTTTATCACTTAGAATGTGGTATTTTCCCACCACTTAGGAAGATTACCTAATCACTCACCGTGCTAACTTTCTCATCTACAAATTACGAAATGTACCTACACTTAACCTCTAGAGTTATCGTGAGGATTAAATGAGATAATACATGAAAAATACTTAGAATACTGCCTGGAATAAAGTAAAAAGTCAATAAATGTCCTAAGGTGATGATAATAATGATGAAAAGGAGTAGAATGCAGAAAAGAAAGAAAACAGTCAGCCTTGTCAGGAGTTAGAATGGCTGTTCATTACTTTGAGGCAGACAACGGTAAAAATTACAGAAACAAACCCTTTTTTGGCTACCAATCTTTTGCAGCTCTCTTGAATTCAAGTTTAAGGAAAACATGCAACTTGGTGTTAACGTGACCAAGCTTCGCTCAATTGTGTCTTTACTATTTACTGCTCACTTAAGCCCAAAGTTTAAGAAAGGAAACTATTCCTATGGCAAATACTATAGAAAGAAGTGGATTTCGTTCCAATCTGAATATGAAATAATTGAGGGTAAATGAGAGAACTTAATAATATTCAGAATGATCAGGATACCATGGTTGAAAAATAAGCACAATGCCATTAATCAGTTAGAGGCTCTAATGTGAACAAATGTCAAACTATTAGGCAACTCATTATTTAATAATTAGTGAATTACTATGGTTACCTATAGGACAGTTGTGTAAAAATTTTATTTCAGATATTCCAAGAAAAAATTACTTATATAGATTTGTTTCTGGCTAAATCATAAGTCTTAAAAAAATCTTAATTATGTGGTCTTTCATCTAAGATTTTGCAATTAATTTACTGTTCATCATATCTCAGTGTGTAGAAAATAGAATTTAGAATTTCATCTTTCTTTTTGTTTCTCTACTCATATTTCCAAAATTGTGCTTCCATGTACAGGAATATCTACTAGCTATGACTCCTCCATTGGGGGAAAAGAAAAAAAAGCTTAATTTTCAGCTGTGAAAACCTTATGTTTTCTCTGAGATTTTTCTGAGAAAACCTATTGGTATACACTGTTAATTGCAGACCACGAGGATCCTTTTTAAGTATTGTTTACAATAATGTCCAAGACTCAGATCTTTACAGCCTACTTTTACACAAAGTCTACTTTCACAAAATCCGATTACATTCTTAAAGAGATTAAACCCACTGTTGCGGTGGGAGGAAGACTACGACTGGAAAGTTGTGTAGGGAAGGAACAAGTATATGTTTACAAAAGAAAAAAAATAAATTAGTGTCCACTTTCTGGTTCTGTTTTACTTAAAAATAAAATAAAGCCTTAGTATTTATGAAAATACATTTTTAAATTGGTCACCATGTCATAGAAAACAGCAGAACATTGCTAACCACTATTTTAGGGACTTGGTTTGCTTGCTTATTGAGGAAAAAAAAAAGCTCTTTTGCATCAAATTTTGCATACAAAAATTTCTAAATACCGACTTGAGGATATAGATATATTAATCCTCTATTATGATATGATGTGCTACTGAAGCACAACTTTTTACAAAATATAACTTAGTTGTGTAAATGGAGGGTGGGGGGAACACAGCCAAATCATCAACATATCCTGCTGAGAGTAGTGATATGTGCATTCATTTATGAAAAAAAAGGAGATGGGAAGATCACAGAAAGGCATATAAAGAGCGATGGATCCAGAGCTGTCACTGCTATCTACATTTTTACTCCTTTTGGTCACACGTAGACCAAGTCTGCTGGATGGGGTCTCAATGCAAGGAGTCACCCTACAGGAGAACGAAGACGAATGAGCAGGAGGTTCCTCAAATGCGGTACAGAGTCTGATCTATCGGCGAACTGAGTTCAGTTTCCCCTTTCTCAGGAAGAGAAAAGGAGATAAGCCAGACCCAGTCCTTTGGTTTTCAATAATGTCAGCATTTCTATGTGACCATAGTAATTAATTATTCATCCCTCATTCACAAATTTATTTAAATTCCTTTTGAACATATTCTTAAGTTGGGCCATAACCCTCAATAAGTTTCTTAATTGTATTACCTGCTAATGAGTAATAATTACTTTTATTTTTGGCCCTAAGAGAGACCCAAGGGACCCCCAAAGGTTGCGGTGGTATGGAATTTGGCGAAATCCCCAATCAACATACCCATATGCTTCACTATGATGCACTATGTTAACGTATCCTTACTCAGTCTCCTTCCTTCTAAAAGTTTCTCCAACATCTTAATAACTTTAGCTATTTTTCTTAGATGTTATTCATTTTAAAAAATGTTTTACTATATATATTTCCTTCTTGAGGTCTGCCAACTGTAATACCTCATAAATGTCTAGCTATAATTGTACTGTGGTTTAGAGCTCAGGATACCTGTTTCCCTCTAGAACTCTTCCTGATGAGGCCCAGAAGATTTTTAGTACTTTGTGCTAGTGTCTTTCACAAAATGACTGGTAGATTATCTTCTCTCTTAACTAAGTTAAACAGATTCAGCTTTCTTTCCCCCCCTGCTATGTGTTTATGCCTGCCTTAAGCATATTTATTATTTTTAATCCCATAAATATTTTTCTGACATTATTTCTGAATGTTTAGTGTTTTTCCTACTAGGAGGTGCCTCATAGCAATGTATCTTTCCATAGTCTATGATAAGGTACAGTTCAAGTCTCTTAGAAATGTACTTGTTTTGAAGTACTAGGAAAATAACTAAAGAAAAATCTATAGCTCTTCATTATGAGGAATAAGAAATGTTAAATGTTGAACAAGACTCTGATATATGTTGAAAAAGAGACAAAAAATAACTGATTTCCCCCCAAATCCTTGGACAATACTAGCAACGAGCTACAATCTATTATTAAACTGTCAAGAAGTCTTGTGATTCAATTTTTCTTTTTATAATTTCAATCACAATGAAGATATATGTTTGAGCCACATCTTTGAAATTCTCCAGGCTTCAGTTTTCTCATTTAAAAATTAAGAGGATTTAACAAGAAATCTTTAAGTTCCTTTAGAACAGATGCTTCTAATCTGAATTTTGAATGAAAATTTAAGATCTTATTCCCTCAAATCTCTTCTTCTGAAAATTATTCAAATAGCAAAAATGATATTTTTAAATATTAACAAGAAAGTGTTCTTACTATTTTAAGCAGTCTTATTTATCTCTAAATTACTTTCAAATATTCTTAAAATATCTTAGGTTTAAGAAACCAAGACAGATATCGCTCTTCCAACTCCCTGGAGTAATGCAAAAGGACGTCTACTTCATTTACATTCTCTTATGGTTATGTTCTGAGGGACCCATCATAAGATGCATTCTACCTCTTTACTAGCTATCATAGATCCACAGAAAGGGGCAGAACATAATATATATACACAGAACTTCCATTATTTTACTTTTATGCAGGCTTGAATGTTTCCAAATGAAAGATGACTTAAAACTTGATCCCAAACCTGACATTGTGATAAGTCAAAAACTGTTCAAAGCATATGGAGGATTGCGTTAAAATGTAATTCTGAAGAATGTAAAACTGTTTGTAACTTTTGAACTGCAACATGTACACATATATATGGACAAATAACAGAAACACTTGTAAATATTAAAATATCTGATATTTGGTAATGGAATTGTGGGTGTCCTGTAAATGTATCTTAAAATACAGATCATTGTTTTAAAAATAAATATATGAAATATCATACATAATTTGAAAACTGATTTCTATAAATATTTGACACAAGGAGAAGTGAATGAATAAATGGATGGAGGATGGATGGATGCATGTTTATCAAGGCCTGACAGTCTTGCCTTAATTAGGTCTACAGTAGTAAAACTTAGCTTTCAGGCTCATTTTGTTTAGCTAGTACCAAGCAGGACTCATTTCCTATATCCCTGCTGATTTTAAAAAGTTATACTTTCAAGCCTGTCATAATTCTCTCTTGAATAAGAAACCAAGTCACTTCACCAATAACTTATCCATATGCCCATAAAAGAATTCAAACATACTAGCGTGCAAAACAGAGGACTAGAGCAGACCAAGAGATGCCAGTTGGGAAGAAATATCAGAGTATATGAGATTGATGGATGAGGAAGCTCAAGCAACAACTTTCTCTGGAAAAAGTAGGTATAAATAGCAGAGAGAATGCTGGTTGTTGAATAAGTGCACACACTAGAAAACAATCTGAAAATTTAATTGTAAAGGTTTGTCAGCAGTGAGGTCTATAGTGGTTTATAGCAAATCCTTTAGTAAAAATTCTCTAACCAACGACCTTTAAATTTTATATACTGTTACTGATCATCTGCTATTTTCTAGGATTTTCAATTGGGTTGAAAGTGTAAGCTTTAGTTTGTTTAAAATCAATAAAAATAAATCAGAGTCTGAGTTTAGCTATAACTAGTTTACAATGAGAAGAATAGCTCTGTGAGAGATAGGCCACTTGTTATGCTCCGCATATAGAGAATTTATATGGGTCTAATATTAAGCCATAGAAAGTTTTTGGATTCACTTTGTTGATATGTGTAGCCTTTGATGAACATCTGTATTAGCCACACACGCTGGTGTAATTAGCTGAAGTAAGAGAAGAGTCAAAAGCAGTGTAGATTTGAGCATTTGATAAGTAATTCTGAAAGGCTCTGTCATATTTCTTGGACTTTACTTAAACGTATTTGCTACTTTGCTGTTCTGATACGGAATTCATCACATGGACAGAATACACTGTATTAGGTGCCACATAGCTAGTTAACTCACTATGCAAATCAGAAAGATGAAGTTTACATCTACCCTATGTTTTTAAGGCAAGGAGAGAAGTTTACTTTTAAAAAGGGTGGTGAAAATGTAAAGCAACTATGGCTTCTCAAGCAGAACTCTGCAGGCCTGGCAATGATGCAGACAGGGCTATGGATGTGGCTTCAAGTAAAAGATAACCAAGAGTCTAATTTTTTTGATAACTTTGGTGTTTGGGGAAATGCTATTAAGTATGGTTTAAGCATGCACAATTACTCCTTTAAACTTAAAGCTGAAGTAAAATTGTTGGCTCTGAGGAGGTATTTTTGACTTAGACCTACAGTTCTGGCTGAGATGGTGTCGGAACCGTGAGGAGAAAGACTTGGCGACATCTATAGCATTAATCCCAGATGCTACTGTGGTGGTAGCTCTTGTGGTTTGGAGTCGTTTCAATGTATGCAAGGGAGGGCTCCCTTTTTGGCAAATGATTTGGAAGGGGAGGGTGATAAAACTGTCTGCATTCATTTTGGGTACAGATAAGAGGCATTTCTCTACAAGAAGTTTTTTAAGGTTGTGGGCCTAACTTGCATTCTAAAAGAATTCAAGTTTAACTAAACCCCAAACTAGTTTTTGAGTATTTCATAGTTACACTACTGTCACATAATATTCGAATGAGACAGCTCTTACTAAACAGACTGCTCACGATTTCTTCTCACTGTGGCCTCTGTAGCTCCGTCCAGGGCCACCTCCTCAGACTTTCACATCTGCCTCCTTCCTTACCTCTGTTTTGGCAACAAGGTTTTGAGAATGAATCTCTCTTCTGTGCTTATATCAAGTAATGGGGGGCTATGTTCAAGCTACTGAATCTAAGGCTTGACTTGGATATTTATTTTTGCAAAACAGTATCTATCAAGTCAGAACCTAGGTAGAAACCTTTTCAAATTCTATATCAGATAGACGAGGTTTGAATCCCTGCCCTACATTCACTAGCTGTTAATAAAACTTAAGAGACTTAGTGTCTTAATCAATCCAAGCTTAGGTTTCCTGGGATTGATACAAAGATTAAATATAGTATAAACATAAAAGCACCTAGCATAATGGCTGGTGTAGAGAGTAATAGGACTTTCTGTTTGTTTGTTTGTTTACCTCTCAATTTTCTTCTACTGCTCTATTACCAAGTGTTGAGAAACCCTGTGGAGGCTTACATGACATCTTACCCTCTATACACATGCACACGCACACACACACACACACACACATTTTCATTGGTAACGCAGAAACATTCGCAATTTAGGAGACAGCATTAGAGCCTAGAGAATTAGAAAAAAGAAAAACTTATCTAAATAAAATTTGATAAGAAGTAAAATTTAAAGTCCATGTATTAATCTATGAATGGCACAGTAGTACCATTTCAAACTCCCTTTTTTTTTTTATTGCAGTACGCGGGCCTCTCACTGTTGTGGCCTCTCCCATTGCGGAACACAGGCTCTGGACGCGCAGGCTCAGCGGCCATGGCTCACGGGCCCAGCCGCTCCACGGCATGTGTGATCTTCCCGGACCGGGGCACGAACCCGTGTCCCCTGCGTTGGCAGGAGGACTCCCAACCACTGCGTCACCAAGGAAGCCCTCAAACTCCCATTTTAAAGAGCTTGTAAAACACGCCAGTAAAGATTAATACTTTCACAAATTTCACTTCTATGAAATATGAAGTTATTTACTATGTTAATTAGATATACTGACAACTTTTCTCAGGTTCTTTTAATTTTTTTCAACACTGTCAGTTCAAGGGGCTTCATCTGTCTTAACACTCCATGTTATTAAGAAGCCGAGACTGCAGGTCTTAGTAAGCCTGGCTACTCATTAACTCTTTCAGCAAATCATATCCCAAACCCTAGGGTAGTCACTGGGTAGTGCACACATAAGTAAATCTGTTCACCACTAGAGCAGCACGTGGCTTTGGCAGACAATAAACTAGTCTCCAAGTCAGAATAAAATAAGTCCTAAGGATCTGAGCAAGCGATTGCTGTAGGACCACAACAGAGGTAGTAATAAATGTTAATGGGAAATGGAAAGGAGCAATCAAGAAATTTTTCATGAGGAGTGTAACATTGACAAGGATATGGAAATACAGATGAGTGAGATTTTTGATAAATAGAAAGGTGCAAGCATAAGAAAGGGTATTCTGGACTTGGAAACTAGATGAACAACGACAGAGAAATATAAAGGTATGTATCAGTTTGATTAGCTTAAGCAGAGTACGATGTTGTGGTGGGAAATGAGACCTGAAAGGTAGGCTGAGGACAGATCAATGCAGGACTGATTGGGGACAGAAAAGAGACAGAAATGCACTGTTCTCTGAATACAAATCAAGTGAAGATAGTCAATCGCTAAGTCAGTTTTTTTCATGCTGAACGAGAATCATAATTTTCAATTATTTATTGATTTTTATTGTCTAAAATGCCATATTAGATACTGTACTAGAAATACATTGTGGGGAAATACATTGCTGCATGAGAAATTACCCCTGACTTTAAGATACTCATCGGAGTTAAGAAATGTATTGGAGCAGACAGGCAAGGCAGAAGAGAAGAAAGGGCTTTAACAAGTACAAACATAGGAATGCAGAAGAGTGAGAGGTTCACGTGGACAGGGTTGACACAGGTCAACGGAAAGCATCAAGGAATAAATAATATTTAAGCTCAATCTTGGAGAAAAAACTGGATTTTGATCATTAAAGACAGGAAATGGAAGACATCCCAGGGAAACAGAGGAGCACGCAAAAGATATAGGAGAGTAACATTTGGTCCAATTTAAGGAAAACAAGAACACAGCAGAGAAAATCAACTGCTTCTACCAAGGGAGGGACAAAAATGGGTAGAAGGCGGATAGTAGGTAGGATGAACTTGGAGTCTGACTGGATTTATACATTGGGGAAAGATGATAAAATGTCTTATGTACCATGAAAAAAATATTCAGTAGGCTACATAAAGCCATAGGAAGGCATGAGAAGCAAAGTGCCATAACCAGACTGATCTAATAATGAGAAACCTCTGGCAGCAGTACGAAAACCAAACAGATATTCATCCATTCATCCATCTATTCATCCAATAAGTAGAGACCCAACTTCTACTATATGCCAAGAACTGAGCCAGGTTTGGGAATACAATGAACAAACAAAATAGGCTCTGACCTCAAAGACAGGTGTTAATCAAATAACCACATAAATAATGCATAATAAAATCCAGTGATAAGTGCCATGAATGATCTTTACAAAGGGATTTCATTTGGTTTTCAGTATTCAGGAAAGCTCCCTGAAGAAAGGAAGCTTTAAGTTAAAATCTGAAAGATGGATAGGAATTAGTCTGATACGCGTTTATGTTTATTTGGGAGGGAGGCTGTGGGAGTCAGGAAGAAAACACTCTAAGCAGAAGGAAGAGCTTGTATAGGAAAGAATGGTACAAGACTGAGCCCGTGCTCTAGAGCCCGCACACCACAACTACTGAGCCTGCGTGCTACAACTACTGAGCCTGCACGCCACAACTACTGAGCCTGCGCTCTAGAGCCCGCGCGCCACAACTACTGAGCCTGCACTCTAGAGCCCATGCATCACAACTACTGAGCCCGCGCTCTAGAGCCTGCGCGCCACAACTACTGAGCCCACGCTCTAGAGCCCGCGTGCCACAACTACTTAAGCCCGGGTGCCTAGAGCAACAAGAGAGGCCACCGCAATGAGAAGCTCTGCAACAAGAGAGGCCACCGCAGTGAGAAGCCTGGGCACCACAACGAAGAGTAACGCCTGCTCGCTGCAACTAGAGAAAGCCCGCATACAGCAATGAAGACCCAACACAGCCAAAATATCAAGGAATGGTAAAGAACGAAACTGTGAGGTAAGCTGGAACTAAGAGAGCATGGGAATTTAGGATTAGCAGAGGCAAACTATTATATATTGGATGGATAAACAACAAGGTCCAATTGTATAGCACAGTGAACTATGTTCAGTATACTGAGTACGTCAATATCCTGTGGCAAACCATAATGGAAAAGAATATGAAAAAGAATATATATATATATATATATATATATAATTGAGTCACTTTGCTGTACAGAAGAAATTAACACAACAGTGTAAATCAACTACTATACCGCAATACAATTTAAAAAAAAAAAGAGAGCAATGGGGAGAGCAGAGTGAGATTAGAGACACTAGCCATGCAGGGAGCCAAGAGAGAATTTGGTGTTTGTTTCTAACATTTAAAAAAGTTACTGAAAATTTATTTCATTTGCAAGGCAGTTCATGAAATGGTCCTATCTTCAATACTGTGTAGAAATTCTCTACATTTTAACTGTAAACTCCTCAAAGCTAAGAATTATCTATAGTAAATTCATACTCCCTAATAAAGAATAATGTGCAACTGTTATAACTGTGATGTGATAAGGACAGCAAAACTTTATGTTTTCCAAACAGAAAAAGTTTTAATAGCTTCATGTTTTAGTAACCCAACACATCAAAGATAACTAATGGCCATAATATCTTTCACATCATAATTACTTTCATTTCATTATTTTAATACTCTATGTTTCATAAAATTATTAGAGATCTGAAATATTTTCCTTCAACATATCATGGCAGAAAGAAAGAAGAGAGAGAGGGAGAGAGAGAGAGAGAGAGGGAAGGAGGGAGGAAGAGTTGTAGTGATTCCATTTGCACACTTTTGAAATTGTTATTGCATCCTAAAGAACAAAACACCTGCTTCCTTTTTATCACCATTTCATCAACATGCCAATTTATAAAATTAAGTTGAGATTGACCTCTTATGATAAAGACAGAGCTGAAACTTTCCAGTCATGGATGTTTCCTACATTTCCATGCATCTCAATTAAAATATAAACTTTTTACTTTGGTTTTTAAACATCTTTCTAGAAATTTAGCACTTTGTGAAGGTCACCGGCAGTGAGCGTTTTTTTTTTTTTTTTTTTTTTTTTTGCAGTACACGGGCCTCTCACTGTTGTGGCCTCTCCGGCTGTGGAGCACAGGCTCCGGATGTGCAGGCTCAGCGGCCACGGCTCACGGGTCCAGCCGCTCCGCGGCATGTGGGATCTTCCCGGACCGGGGCACGAACCCGCGTCCCCTGCATCGGCAGGCGGACTCTCAACCACTGCGCCACCAGGGAAGCCCTGGCAGTGAGCTTTGAGGTGACCACAGAATTAAGAATAAGGGTGAGCTGCTTAGAAAGTCCAGAAAGCACTGAATCAGAAAAGAAAGTTTCTCCTTTCTTGTTTTTCAGCTGGTCAGCTTTTCTCTTTTAATCTAATATATTCTGGTGGAATGCTGCATATGACATAGTATATTCTGTCATAGTGACCTTTCTTCCTTTTGAAAACTTGGCTTATAGCTTCAAAATACATATATATTTCCATTTATAAAGGCAACAATGGAAGAAGGAAGACACAAGAGACAGCTCTGATTCTCTAAGCCTTACACTCAGGACATTTGAATTTGTGGTCCGGCAACCCAAGAGGCAGAGTGGAACGGAAGCAGGTCACAGGGCATGACAGCGCAAAAGAGAAAAGATGTAAAGAGAAACAGTCATTTTAGGTGTCTAAGAGAGGCCAAGTGAACACTGGGGATAGAGAAGAGCTTTATTAAAATCTCGTATGTGCAAAATCCAAACACAAAATCTTCCAAGGATTTAGACTTCACTTGCTACACTCTTTCATCAAGTAAGTGAAATATTTACTGAGCTTGTTTTACATCTTGGATTCTGTGTTAACTGATGAGAACTGAAAGAAGAATAACCCAGTGTCCTCAAAAAGCTCACAAGAGTTTGAGGGGGAAAGACATATAAAAAGATAATTTTAATACAGTGTAACATGCATATACAGTATTTTTGTAAGAACAAGGAGGAAGGACACCTAACTTGGTTGGGAAGAACTGCTTGGGATTGTTTCTGAAAGAGAGAATGCTGGAAATTTAAATAGAATGAGGAGAGGTAATTTTTTTCCAAGTGGGTGATGGAATGAACAAAGGCAGATTCTGTGGCAATGATCAGTATGTAGTGTAGGGAACTATAAACAGGATTTTGGGAGATGAAGTTCCACATCAGGGAGTGTGAAGACATTAGGCTGGTGAATAACTGGGCATTAAAGCAATATGGGATGTCGTGTTAAATAGCCGGGTTTTATCCTGAAGGTAGCAGTAAACAATTGAAGGTTTTCTTAAGCAAGGAAGTGATATGACCACAACTGTGGTCACACACACACACACACACACACACACACACATATATATACACACACGTTTATGAAGACCCAAAACAGAAGCAGCAGAACCAGTTATGAAAGCATTGCCATTGTCCAGGTGAGACATGAACGTTCAAACTAGTGGAGTGGTGACACTAGAATATGCCAGAATTTGGTACTGGATTGTATAGTTATGGACAATCATTAAAGAAACTGCATAGGGCAGTCGTTGGGAGACCACCTGCCGATGCAGGGGACACGGGTTTGTGTCCCGGTCCGGGAAGATCCCACATGCCACGGAGCGGCTGGGCCCGTGAGCCATGGCCGCTGAGCCTGCGCGTCTGGAGCCTGTGCTCCACAACAGGAGAGGCCACAACAGTGAGAGGCCCGCGTAGCGCAAAAAAAAAAAAAAAAAAAAAAAAAAAGAAACTGCATAATCAAAGATGACTCCCAGCCTTCTAGAACTTAGAAGATTTTAGAAAAGAAACAACTTAGGCGAAGGATAAAATGTTCAATTTTGTAAGTGGTCCATTTAGAATACCTACTACCATTAAGGGAAGATGCCCCCACAATAGCAATAATTAAATGAGAATGAAGCTTTGGAGAGAGGTCATAGCTTCAAAATAGAAGAGTACTGGTGACTGTAACATGGTGGCTGAAACCTTGACAGTGGATGAAATCACCTGTGTCAATGACCAAAGAAAAGCAGTAGACTGAGGACAGTGCCTTGGGAGAGGATCAGCATTTAATGGATTGGCAGAAAAAGAAGAGCCACTAAAGGAGACAGAAAACAAACAGCCAGAGGTATATGAAGAATACTGGGAGATGCAAGTGTTCTGAAAGCAGAGAGTGAAGTGATCCAAGGAGGGCCCTCCAAAACAGATCTGCTCCAAAAGTGAATGCTTTCTAATACCTTACTGTTAATGCTTTTAAAAAATGACAATGTTAATAATAAGCAAATATCTCTTGTTCACAAATTCCTTTCGATTCTTCTAATTTTATTTCTTTATTTTCTTATTCCCATCCTCCTCATACTATTGTGCTATTGAGGGGTAAATGGAACATGATTACCCACTTGTAACAACACAGCAACTAAACAAGAACAAGGAAGGTGGTGGGAGTAGGGAGGTATACGTGAGCGCTTTAACCCTTTTCAGTTGAGATACCTCCAAGTTATATGTGGAAAGTAAGCCATGTGTGGACTTTGTTCCCTTTATTTCAGGTTTGATTATTCAGTTTGCGGTTTATCCCCATTCTTCACTTTTCTTTCCTTCTTATGCTCACTCTTAAGCAATTCTGCAGTTTGTTGGCACTTCTTTAGGGGCAAGTGGGGAATAAAAAATAAATTCAATTCAAGCAATATACTTATGTAAATGGTGCTTATATTTTTATATGGAAACTCAAAGCCAGATATTCAAAATGAGTATCACATTTGTTTTGACTGCTGACCCAAAGCAGACCACCACCACTACTCCTTCTAGAAGTAGCCAAGCATAACAAGAAACATAAGCAACCAAAAAACCACACATAAAACAAATCCAAAGGAATGTATGCAGAAGCTAAATAAACAGTGGAGGTCACCAAACACATGCACTGTCAAGAAAAGGGGAATGAAATCTATGGAAAAAGAGAAACCACCTGCCAATTTCAAATAATTCAACTCCAAGAACTGACTGTGGTGAGCCTACTTGCTGATCCCAGACAGTCACCACTCAGACTTTCTGTGCTTTGAACATTAGCAATAACAATCTCAAATTTCATGCAGTGCAGAGCTTAGCACACAGGTGTTAAATCACAATTTCAATTTAGAAAGTGTCCTTGCCCTATTTAGAAAATAGTGAGCTGTTTGTGATGTTTCAAATTTGGAGAAAGCAAAAAGAAAATCTTAAGCTTGAGTCTTAGTGCAATGCATGTCAACTATATCGATTTTGTCGAATTATGTCTGAAATCCATAGTAACTCATTATCTGGCAACTATCCCTATAATATGGAAAGAAGTAAGACTCTGACTAGAGTTTTGCAGGAGTTTCAACATCTTATAATTTTTCAGGGATACCTGAAGTTTACAAACCCAAGGCAGGGCCCAGGACTAAAGCCACCTACTAAATCAAGACCAGCATCAGGGAAGCTCTAGGGTATAATGGTATATGTAAGTTTTTAACTGGGGAGCAAAATTCCAGACTTCAAAGATATATAAGAATCTCTAATAACAGTTCAGGCAAAGTCTGAAGAACCAAGCTGAGGTGGTGTGAGGTCTTGGCAAACATGTAGGCATAGCAACAGAAATCTGGGCAGCTGTTGATACCACAGACTTCTAAGCAAAGAGGGATTTTGCTCTTAGAATGCTGCTGGACCATAGCTGCTTGAAGCTACTCATCTGACTGCATTCCTGCAGACTGAAGTCTCAGAGGTAGAGATTCATGAGAATAAGAGACAAGAGGAAGCCAAGGCCCAAGAGTTTGCTGGGTAGACAAACTTCCAGGATAACTTGGCAAATGGGTCTATAGTAGAGTTCTAGTTACATAAACTGGGCACATGTGAGGAATTTAGTTTTGGTAACCACTGGTGAGCTGAGATCTAGGAAGGAAGACAGTGGTTTACACAAGAAATTTAAGTCCCAGTCCAGATGAGGGTTGCAATAACTATGATTTGGGTATGATTAGAGTCTAAAAGCTAATGCTTCCTGGGTCAGCCTATCAGGGATGGTTCTTTCTCAGGCTTGGCAGTGGGCCACAATGGATAGGGGAAAAGGTAGTGACTATTAGAAAAACCAAAGTGCTCTCTTCTTCCAATACTGCCATTAGATCAGGAGCCATTAAAGGGATCAGCCGTGAAGAACAAGGGAAAACAAGAGGGTAAGATGAAGTTAGAACATGGGAAGACAAGAGGGTAAGATGAAGCTAGGCAACTCAGCTGACAACACCTCCTTCCTGCAAATGTACTAATCATCTTCAAGACTTTGCTATAGAAAATGTGATCCTAAGATTGTAAAGATCTCTCTGGTTAGATAGTCCAGCCCTCTCTGTGCCATTTGAAACTGCTCCACAAGCATCTCCGTTAATCAAATATTCAAGGTTTGATGGAACACCAAAAGTGACAGAGACCTCACTACTATAAGAGGCAGTCTACTCACTCTTTGGAATGCTCTGCTAAAACACTCTCCCTTAAAGTGAGCACAACTCTCTTTGAGGCTTAGACCTTATTACTACTCATTCTATCCCTTAAAATCAAATAAAATAGGCTAATCCCTCTGATAGGTTCCTTTGCATACTAGTCACTATTTTATGAATGCCTTCCAATTTGTCTAAATCCCTCTTAAAATCTGTTAATTAGGCATGAAATGCCAATCTAGAGAGCAAAGGTTAGAATGGTAATCGTGCCTCTACTATCCTTGATATAAAACAAATTAGATTGTCCTCCCGGCCATGTGATATTGATAACTAAATCAACTACAGCCTCCACATCTTTTAAGACAGTATAGATAGGAGAGGGGTCGGTTTTTTTAAAAAAATAATATAATTTAATGATTGAAATTTGGGGCATATAGAAAATAAGAAAATTTAAGTCTTGTATAATTCCGGCAGGGCCTAGGCATGGAAAATGATTACTGAAAAAAAGTGGCATAGGAGACCTAACACTCATGACAAAAAACTAGAAGAAAACAATCATATTTTTAAATAACATAGAGCAGGGGCTGGAGAGGGCTGACTAAAAAGTGGCACAAGGAAATTCTGGAGGGTGACAGCACTGTTCTATAACTTGAGTGAAGAGTTTGTAATTGTGGTGGTGGCTACAGGTTGGCACACATTTGTCAGAATTCACAGGCCTGCACAGTAAAAAGGGTAAGCTTTAATGTGTGTTAATAACACATCAATTAAAAAAATTATAATCTGTAAGAAAATATATGCATTAGGATGCCAACTTTGTAGAAAAAGTTATATCCAAAAGTATTAACAGGAGTTATTTCTGGGAAGTATGCTTATGGATTTACTGAAAGACATTTCAATTAGAAGTAAGCATTTTGGTTGAAAGGTCATACATAATCAAGACTGTGAAAGCCATACTGAGATCATGTGAATGCAGAAATGAGCAGAAACCACTGGAATTTCAAAGGAGATCAATTCAGTTCAAAGGGAAAAACAATGGAAAAAAGAGAGATGTATATATTGCGTATATGTTTGTGGGTGTAAGGGGAGAAGTTTCCACTTGTATTTTAGCCCATGAATATTTTTATTCTTCTTGAATTGGCTTATATGCAAAAGAGGTTGTTCATCAATAATCAATGCCACTGATAAAAATGGTGAAAAGGAAAAAAAAAAAAAAAAAAACAAGGGAAAAACCAGAATTCTTTATTGTGCAAATAGAGCCCACCCTTCAGCTAATCAGTACTCTTTGGGATTGGTTGTTCAACTAATTATGATCCATCCAACAGCATCATCATCTTCTCCCTATTTCTCTGTCTTATCAGGCTATCATGAGGAAACCCTGTCAACAGCTTTACATATAAGGCATCTACCACATTTTTCTTTTTCTCTATCAAAAAATACAATACAGTGAGTTGGACCAGAGTTTTTCTCTGTGAACTCATGGCTGCTTCCAGTGAGCATTGCTTCCCTTTATAAGAGCTCATAAAGCATCCCTTTAATTATTTGTTCTAGTCACAATACTATAGCTTCGAGAACTCACCTACTTTTCTGTATATCTCCTCTTCCCCTCCCCCCGACTTCCTCTTTAAATGGGGATCTCCAGAGCCACTCTTTGGACAAGTCTTTGGGCAAAATTTTCACTCTCCACATTTACTAAAATATTCCAGACGGCAGTTCACAAACTTTGTTTCCAAATTTCATCAACGTAAGAGGTATACAATTTGTTCATGCCAGGTTTGGGAGCAAGGAGCTGCTTTTCAACAATCCTTTCCCTAATGTGGATTCTAATTCCTTTTTAATAGTGTTTGTTTAGTACTTTTCAACCCCAAGATCATTCTTCTTGATTAAAAAAATACAGTCAAAATAGAGGCTAAGTTGTTTTTGTTTTTTTAGTCTTTGATTAAGTCTCAAGCAGCACATCTATCATGGCCTTGTTCTTTCTTATTACTCTGAATATAAGGACATTTGTATTAAAACTACATTTGCAGCATGCGTACTGTATTTTTAGCTAAGCCTTCATGTTCTCAGGAGTGAAGTGGTTTGTGGGAGAGATTATGGGACAGGGCTACTCTCCCCACTCAATAAGCTACGTTAGTCAAACAGCACTGATCGTATTAAACATGAGGATTTATATTTTCACTCCATGTTTACTTAGAAAAATGTAAATCAGTTAAATTTTCCATAAAATTAGTACAAATAAAATGAGAAAAATGAGTAGGTCATATATTTCAATTTTAAGTGTTGCATCACTTATAATTAAATATATTTTTAAGTGTTCTGGATCTGTACTGTCTAACATGGTAGCCACTAGCCATATGAGGCTATTGAAGTGTAAGTTCCTGATAAACTAAACACACTAAAAAATTCAGTTCCTCACTGCAACTGGCCACACTTCAGGTTCTCAATAGCCACACGTGGCTAGACTGTGCTTGACAGTACAGTACAGAACATTTTCGTCACCACAGAAAGTCCTTTTGCAGAGCACTGATCTATACAAAATGTGATGCCTAATTGGCTTTTTCAAATCTACATTTCTCTCTTATGAAATTAGTACACATGCCAGTCACTGATTTAGGAAGTGATTATATTAACGACTATGCGTATATTGCCTCTTGAATGAACTACTTGCAAGTTATAATGAAATGTATTGATTTGCTCTCATATCAATTGATTAAAAAAAAGACAACTCATAAATGTAAATAGATTAAAATGCTTCAGATCACAGAACCTAGTGATAATGGTTAATCTCAATTCTCAAGATGTTTACTGCAAAACTTACCTTATTAGCATATCAGCAGTACATTTTAGTAGTATTTGGCAACCAGTTACTGTTATTGAGAAAGCTATGGGAATCAACTAGGAATGCGTATGTCTGATTTCAACTCAAAAGGAAAAATATCAGCTCAAGGACTAGCCCGTAAAAAGATAATACACTGAAAAGAGGTGTCCCAGCACCAATTCTTTTTCTGTCTTCTAGTGTTTGCCCTCTTAGACAATCCTGACATGCACAAATAGAAACCATAGTGAGCCTCTGAGTAGTTGGTGACTTTTTTTTCTGAGCCAGAACTGTTTTTAATAGATCTGCAAAGGATATAAAGGAAACTGGCTAAAGTCATGTTAATAAAATGGAGGGAGGAAGTTAAAAGACTCTAAAAAGGAGATTGAGGGAAAACTTTTCATGTATGGGAAAACTAAGGAAAGAGAACAAGGAAAAAATGATGAACAATTAATGTATATAACTGGTGTTTTTCATAGCATAAGAAAATAATCTAGTCCAATTTTTCACTTAAACAAATAAGAAGACACTGATGCCAAAAATGATTATATGATTTTCCCAAGATTACTTCTCTTGTCCCAGGATAATTAGTATATGAAAATCTAAGACCCAGTGAAATGTATCCTTGTCAATATTCTTACCCTCTCCACAATAACCCAACTGGCTTTGCCAGTTTCACTCAAGTGTCAGATAACACATTTTCATGGTATTTGAAAAAAGACAAATATGCATTTACTTTAAAACACAAAAGCCTGAGAATCACAGTCCAGTTAGGCTAACTACTGGATGATTCCTGTTTTGAATTGTTTTATACATTCCAGAAAAATCAAGTTTTTGAGTAATGGTTTATGGAGGTGTACACCAGATAAATCTGACTAAACAAGTCTAACTCACTCACTTAAGTAACCTTATAAATTCCTAGAGAGCCATGACTTTTCCTTATTCCTCTTTGGATACCCAGGGCCTGACACAGTGTTTGGCACATTGTAGGAGTTCAATCAACATTTAATGAATAAATAAATGCAATCCTCACTGCTAAACTGTAAAAATGAGGCAAACAACCACACAAGAAAAAAACAATCACACACATCCTTTGAAATTAGTTACAAAATTATTCTAAAGACACGAATGGCTGCTCACAAGTGTAGAAAGGAGGTTTCTAGCCAGTGTTTTTTTCTTTTTCTTTTTTTTAATAACTAATTTAGACAACCCAATGAAGACTTGAAAACTGCTCATTCAGAAATCTAAAATAATATTAAAATATTGGGAATAATATGAGTCAAGTAAAAACTCAAAGGAAAAATGTCTGGACCAGAAATAAAGAAATATGGCCTCTTTTGACTGTAATAATTTGCCAATTTAACCTTTCTGTCAGTTTTCTTCCTTGTATTATGAGAATAGGATTATCTGGCGGACTGTCCCCAGAGGTTTTCATTTTGATACACAATGTTATGGAGGCAGGTTGTCGCCAGAGATGGTTCCCAGTGGTCCCTCCTCTTCCTGCTCGTGCAAGCTGCTTCTCCATCAAAGGGAGTCTATCCCGCTCTTTTCAAGGGCACTAGCCTCATGACTTGCCTTGACCAATAGAAAGTGGAGGAGGTGCGGGCCAGTTTCCAGCCCAGCCTTTAAGAGAATTTGCTGCTTTTGCCTTTGAGTAGCCAGCTGCCACGCTGAGTGGAAGGTCCGACTAGCTGGGGAACAGTGAGAGACAACTCGGGGAGACAGAGGCCACAGAGGAGCACTGAGAAGTCAGATATGTGGTTGAGAAGTCAGACATGTGGTCGCAGCTTTCTTGGAAGTTCAAGCTCAGCCCCCTGGCCAGATGAAGGCAGCCAGCTGCGTGAGTGACGGGGGAGCAGAGGAGCCGCTTAGCCAACGTCTCCCCCTCCTCTTCTCCAACCCACAGAATCACGAGAAATAAATTACTGTTGCTTTAAGCCACTAAATTTAGCATGGTTAGTTATGAAGCCATAGACAGCTGTTGGGTTGGCCAAAAAGTCCGTGCGGGTTTGTCCATAAGTGCTTATGTGAAACCCCGAATGAACTTTGGGCCAACCCAATAAAATAGATGTGAACCTTTGGAAGAGTCAAACAATTCAGAAAAATACCAGAAGTTTTCTGAAAATGCAAATAAATGCAAAACTCAAGATAAAGGATCATGGTTAAGCAACTGTAAACAATTGGAAATGCTCTGAAATACGATTTAAAATACTACTACAACATTGGCTTTTTAAATAATTTAATTCCCGTTGAAAATTAGTCAAGGGATGATTCTCAAAATCTCCCCCCGCCACCACCACACTGGCTTCCGGAAATTCATTTCAGATGATGTTTACATGAGTATACTCAAGATTATGCAAATTCTTACAATGGTAGTTAAAGAAAGTACACTGAAATACAAGAGGTTGCCTACATCAATTCTAATTTATATATATATATATATATATATAAAACCATACCTATTCATTACTGCATCATTAACAACACATTCCCTTTCTTAGTATCAAATTAAGCCACATGTCACAGATGAGCAAGGCTAATGATATGTTCAGACATTTTAGTTAAGATTGTTTTGCCATTCAGCTGAAGTTGGAAAGGTGACCTTGAGTTTTGTTTTGGATTTATTTTCCTTTGATTTAAATACCTTTTAGCATTGTCATTATTACTTCCCCTATTTTTGAAAGCTTCTTTTGTTCCTCAATGTATTTGGAAATGGAGAGCAGAATTCACTTGCCTTATAAAATTGTCATCTTTCCAGTAATTTGAAATGAGAAAATATTTTAATATAATTTGATCTAATGCTATATAAAACAAGGCAAAGAGTTAAGATTTTTAAATATATGTACACTATTTAGGAATATAAGTAGCAGGTTTTTTTGCAAATTATGACTTCTCTATGTAAATGAAGCTACGTTTTATAAAAAAGACCTGATGAGAAAGAGAGAGATTGAGAAGAAACATGATATTCATAAAAGGAGCTTATGCTTTTATTCTAATCAGGAGGAAAAATTGTTTACTTTTTTCAAAATACAAACTCATGGGCTTCCCTGGTGGCGCAGTGGTTGGGAGTCCACCTGCCGATGCAGGGGACGCGGGTTCGTGCCCTGGTCCGGGAGGATCCCACATGCCGCAGGGCGGCTGGGCCCGTGGGCCGTGGCCACTGGGCCTGCGCATCCGGAGCCTGTGCTCCGCGACGAGAGAGGCCACGGTGGTGGGAGGCCCGCGTACCGGAAAAAAAAAAAACTCATAAAGCCCTTTTCACATACAGAATATGGAGAGTATACGGGGTCTTAATCCAGATATTTAAAATTACAGATTCATAGCACTTTATGAAAATATTTCATGTAAATATTTTATATAAAAATTTCTATAAATCAATTCATAAATTTTAAAAAGCAGAGAACTTTACCTTTAGAGGAATACTGTGGTTAAATTTTGGAGAAATGAATATTCCTTTTTTAAAAAAATGGTGTTAATCTACAACTAATTTATGCATTTTTAATATTTAATGTCACATGTTAATTTCCTTAAAATCAATCACCGTGATACACAAGATCATACCTTAACAAAAATTTTAGAGGTAGACTATTTAAATAGAAAAGTTTAAAAAGAAGCATTGAAAATCTGTAATGTGTTAGGCCCAAGGCACCCAGTTTTTATGTTTTCTTTTTTTTAACCTCACAATTCTTGGGGGTAAATAACATCACCACCAATTAGAAAGATTAGAACACAAAAATTTAAAAAGATTTGTGGTAAAGTACCCAAGATAACGAAGTTAGTAAGTGTCCAGAGTTGAGTTTTCAACAAAAGTCAGTCTGATTATAGTACCCATAGTATTCTCATTGTTGTACAGTGCCTGGGGTTAATGATTTAAAAACTGTACTTCATTACCTCTCACAGCTTCATAGCATGCCCTTCCCACCTCTTTGTGATCTAGCATCATGCCACCTCCCCATTCTTATCAATTCTCTAACCTAACCCCTCCTCCCCTTCCTTCCCCAAACCTCATCCCACACTCTAGTGGATTAGAGATGGGTGAAGGGATAATTTCGATAGAAGTGGTAAATGCGATGATAGAGATACATTCTGTGTACTCTTGGAGAAAATGGCATAACTTTTTTGGGGGGAGAGGGGTGAGAGTGAAGACAGGGCTTTCAGGTAAAGCTGATCTGGTTCTTCATGGATTGAAAGATGAGGAGGGGTTAGTGAGGTGGGCATTTCAGGCATACAGCCAAGCATATACAGAGCACAAAATGGCATGGTGTATACAACAAAATACATTTCCGATATTAATGGAATATAAAATCCACTCTACCACAGTGGGGTGAGAGAGACAGGCAGACATGGAGGGTCTTATGTGCTGAGGGAAAGACTATGGATTTATTACTAAACAATGGGAAACTGTTAAGAAGTTTGTAAGAGAAAGAGTGGACAGATTGGATTTATTTTACATGAATCATCATGAAGCAGTATGGAGAATGAATTGTGGGTAAGGAAGGGGTGTTGGTAGCAAAGGTGAAGACAAGGAGACAGTTAATGGTAGAAGTAACTGTCTGATCAAGAGATATGCCTTAACTACTTCTAGGGCAAGCTCGGTGAGAGGGGGGGCAGTGTGTAGAGAGGAGGGTAATGGAACTTGTCCATATGGTACCTTGTCCAAAGTTCAAAAAGCACTTCTTCAATGAGACACTTTACTTTCCGCTGTTGGAAAACTGTTACAATATATTGACACTTTTGTAAATACAAGACACTTTACTAACAGTGCCTGAAAATCATTAATAAATTACATTCACAGTCCCATGGGTAAGGTGTCCTTGTGCAGTCCACAACCTGCATGATGGCAAACAGTTCTAGCTATGGTTAGGAAAGGACAGTGTTTATGAATGGTAAATAGGGTGGTGTGAAAGAATGACCAGAGTTGATTTTGGTTACCAGATTGGATGCTGTTATAAACTGAGCTGAAGAATCTAGGAAGAGAAAAACATATTGAGGGTAGGAAGAGATTTTAATGAACTGAGTTTGGGGCTCAGGAAGCTTAAAATTCCTAGGGAGTATCATAATGAAAGGTTTACTAGACTTTGGAGATGTACATCTGGAACTCAGGGGAAAGGTCAGAGTAAAGTAGGAGTTATGACGAGAAGGTTACCCAGAGATACATCATGGAATGAGAAGAATAGCAGAAGAAGGGAGTAACATTAGGGAACTGTCAACATTAAAGACCGATTAGGAAAAAGATACAAAGAGACAAAGAATACTCAGAGAGGCAAAAATCAGGGACAAATGCTACCAAAGAAAGGAAGGGACAAGAGACTCACCGGGTGTCAAGGCACCAGGAAAAGTCCATTTTAAAGAGACCAATGGAAAGTAGCTTTCTTACTCAAATTTAAATCCCTGGCATCTGACACAGGTCTCACCATCTAAAAAGTGCTCGATGTTTGCTGAAGGAATATAACACCCTGTTTCACGCCATTTTGCTTTTGAAAAGAGGGTGGCAATGTGATGGAGGAGAAAGGAGCTGGGCAGAAAAAAACCCCTATTTCCTAAACACCTACAATGTACCAGATTCTGCAGTAGGAGACTTCACTTGCTGTTTCAGTGTGAAGGGATAATATCCATATTACACTCACAGTAAATTAAAAAGTCAGAGGACTTAAGTGCAAATTAACCACTCAGCCAATAACTAAGCACGATTTAGCCCCAATGCCTATTTCTAAAGCTAGGGTCCCTGGTTCTCTCCCAGCTCTGTCACTGACTAGCTTCTGACAAAATGGCAATTTCTTAATTATAAGAAATTTGTAAGAATTTGGAATAGATGATCTCCAACATCGCTTCATATTCAAAGCTGCAGTTTTCTTTGTATTGATTATAGTTAACATCCCTGACGTGTACTTTCCCTCGGCCAGACTTCAAATCCCCCAAGGGAATTTGGGCTTAGTTTTCTTCTTCTGGAACTATTTCAGAGAGTTCTAAAGATAACAGAAGCTAAATATTTATAATAAATAAATAATAATAATAATAAATAAATAAATATTTATTAATAAATAAATAAATAATAAATAATAAATAAATATTTATTTATTAATAAATGGGCAAGTATTTTTTAAAGCAATCTGTTTATTAAACAGTTTAATTCGCTCAAGAACTTTAATTTTATTAAAGCAATCTCTTTATTAAACAGTTTAATTCGCTCAAGAACTTTAATTTTATTAAAGCAATCTGTTTATTAAACAGTTTAATTCGCTCAAGAACTATTATAAGAGAAGGCAGTTAACATAAGTCTCTTAGACTTACAAAACGGCAAAGGCTTTTAACACTTTTCCAGAGTTATCAGACAACGAACATGCCTACTTTCTGTGACGAAGAAGTAGAAATCAAGCAAAAATGCCAAAGTCATTTATTAAGGATCATTTAAAAGCTCTTCATACTCAGATCAGCAAGATGACACACATTGTAGACTACTTAAATAGTATCTTGATTCATACCTTTGCCTTCAACTACACCTTTCAAAAATTTGAGAGGTAAAATGCCTTCACTGTGAAAGACTAGAAAGCAGGCTTTACCTAAGACTTAACTGATCATCTTAAAGAGACACTGCTCGTGGGCTTCCCTGGTGGCGCAGTGGTTGAGAGTCCGCCTGCTGATGCAGGGGACACGGGTTCGTGCCCCGGTCCGGGAAGATCCCACATGCCACGGAGTGGCTGGGCCTGTGAGCCATGGCCGCTGAGCCTGCGCGTCCGGAGCCTGTGCTCCGCAACGGGAGAGGCCACAACAGTCAGAGGCCTGCGTACCGCAAAAAATAAAAAAGAGACACTGCTCCAGATTTGAAAGTAAGCATAACTTTCTTAGAGAAGTCCCTGGAATAGATCATGCTAACCAATCAATTTTCAAACCTCTAATAAAGATAACATGAGTCACCCTCTTCTGGATTTCATGAAGCACATCATAATAAGTTTTTTCTATGACAGAGAAATGCATTTACAAATGTCCTGGAGTTGGGAAACATACCCAGATGTGCGTGAATTCTTTTATTCAACTTTATCTGATTGTCTTGCCACTAAGATTTTTTTTTAAGCAGTATGTGGCTAATACGGTGAGCCACTGGTTTGAATCAGTGGGTCACTGTCAAACTGAAGAGGCTCATAGGGTGGTGTCTGAAGAAAGAAGTTCAAGTGGGATACTGGCAATATCCATTTAAAGAAAAATGAAAAAGGAGAAATATATCACAAAGGCTAACAGCCAGGAAGAAACCAAAACGATGTGACCTGTATGTAAATATGACAATATGGTATTAAAAGTTTACCTATGATTATTGTATATATGGAGAGAATACCAAATAGCAACACCAAGAAATGTCCCATCTGCTATGGTTTGTAATAACTAAACCCTTATAGGACACAATATTTGCCTGAGAACTTTATTTATATGAAGGATATCTGAAAAAAAATTAGAATTTAGACTATCAAAAAGAACCAGAGATGAGTGAAGTTGCAATGGGGTTAGGAAAAAAAAAAAAAAAAAAGTGTAAGGAACTCAGATTTTAGTTATGGAAGAGAAATATGGAAGGCAGAAGGTTAACAATTGCACTTAAATGTATTATCCTGCATTAAAAAATCAGGTATAACCTAGCTATAACACTACAAATCAATGGCAAATATACAGCCAGAATTAAGGTTCAGAATTTAACAAAGCAGGAATAAAAGTTTTCCTAGAGAAAAGACTTAGGATTCGCTCAGATAATGACTGAATTCTAATTATTAGACTTATATAATAAATTGCTTGTTTAATGTTGCCATGTGGATTTTATACAGATGTTTCATGTCCAAACTGAAAGCTTGATTGCCCCCCAAACACACCTCTCTTGCTACCATCTTGCTCCTGATAGCTCCTAATCATCTTTCTGTCTTAGCTTAAATGTCATTTTCTCACCTTCACCTTATTGTTTTTATCTAGAGCGCTTACTGCAACTTGCAATTGCCTACTCTTTCTATTTATGTATTAAGCTCTATCATAAGCCAAATATTGTGCTAGGTATGTGACATACCTCTCTCCTTCTCCTTTGATACCCAAAGAAGACAACCACTATATCTGTTTTGTTAAATCCTATATATTAAAGCTGAACAAAATGAATGAATAACTGAAGGAAGGTTGAGAGGGAGAGACTTCTTTTCTTGGTGAGAAGGAGAAGAGCAAGGTACGACCATTTAATGAGTGTGTACTGCAGGGATTGTTGGGCATTTTCTACTTGTTTAATTCCTCCATCCCTTTGGAGTAGATGGTACTATACTCATTTCATCAAACAATAATTTGAGGATCAGAGAGGTTAAGTCACTAGCTCAAGGTCAATAGCTATTCATTGGTGAAGGTAAAATTCACACCCAAATCTGTCCACTTTAAACCCAATATATTTGCTTTCTATCTCACCAAATATAAGTGTGTCAAGAGATCATTCTGAAAGTCTGTTATTTCTCTGACAGCACAGTATCACTTGAAAGAGCAAGCATTCAAGTTCTTCCCACATTCTGCTGTGGAAAATCTGTGGTTATCAATATTTTCCATTTGTATTTAATCTCAAAATTTAGTTATAGGTAGAAAATAGATACATTAGTTGACCGTTGTAAAATAAACCTTGAGACCTTTTATCAGATTGTATTTTAAAAATATGACATGTTTCAAGAGTAAACTTTTCTCACTTAGAAAATAACTTTTATCTTAAAATGATACTCATCTTTAAAAAATGAATAAACCAACCTTGTATTTTAAATGAGCTAAGACATTAACAACAAAAGGTTCAGAAAGTCATAAGTATTTCTTTTAATTATCTAATGTGATTCCTGAACTCACGTTCTCTGTCTAATTATATATCCCCAATGTACTTTGAGGGGTTTCATTGTGTTCAAAATGAGCAATAGTTGGTTTTTTTTTAATCACAAAGAATTCTCTTAGCTTTTTATTCCGTGTAAAGCTGTTCCCAAACACATTATTTAACTGATGTGCATTACACAAAATATATTGCTTTGGAAACACTTCAAACAAGGCAAATTCCACAGGAGACAGGGTTACTGACTAACACCTCCTGACAATATGACCTCTTGACCGAAACTTTTCTGAATGTGCATCACAAAAGACCCCTGACACCTGTCATTTTCAGAGATTAACACAAAAATTTCCAAAGAATTCCACAATGCTGCTTGAATAGAAAAAGAAATTATATACCCACATTTCAATAAATTTTGCCCCTCTCCCTCAAGCTATGTATCTTAATTTTGACCTGTTCTTATCTGTTTTAAAAATCCAGACAACCTTTAATACCAATGTTGTACACAGGCTTAAGTTCATCACTCTCATATCCTACCTCCAACACAACTGCAATTTTCGTCTGTGTCTAAAGAACAGATCCTTCACATCAAGCATCTCAGAGCTTCCCTGAGTAAGCCAAGCCTGCTTTAGTGTTTCAGAGAAAACTGTGCACACAGAGAGAACATATACTTATGGTTAAGTGTATCAAAAACCTGAAATAGTCATATCACCCTAATGGAATTGAGTTTTAAAGCTAATGTTTGCTTACAAAGCTTATTGGTATTTGCAAATGAATAATTTAATGCAAATCTGAACATTTGCAATTACCTTAAATCTAACATTTCTGGAATTGGGCAAAATAGTATCATATTTAATTTCATGTTAATTTGCAATTCAATACCTAAACATATACCTGGATGTTGTATATACATGTGGTAAAAATGAATTGTAGTTTTAATAAACCAGAGAGCTTCCTTAATAGAATAATAATGACATTAATGTGGATTTCTTTGTAAGGTAAAGATTTTTTTGCAATGTGAAAAAATTAATCATTTCTGTTCATCTAGATTTACTTATATCAAACAATGAAATACAGGTAAATATATACAGCAATTTAGAAGGCATATAGAAATTCTGAATACAGATAGAGACATATGGGTTGAGGTTATAACCAACTAAACTTAGGGAGCTGAAGTAAATACTTATATCACTGGCAGAGCAGAGACTAAAACTGTATTGCAAGTCAGAAGACTGGTTAGTACTCAAGGTTCTGTTTAAAAAAGAGAAGAAATGGTGATACACGATGGCTGAAGGGAAATCTGTTTTCACATTCCACGACTCCGCTGCACAGAATAACCCATCCACGCTACGCACTTGTAGCACCAAAACTCATCTGTTTAGCAGGAAAAAATGTTCTTATTTAGAACTGTGTTTTGCGGGAGGGACAGAGGAGCAGTTACAAGTGTGCTTTACACTGTTTCTTAACTATGTTTCGGTACAATCATAAAGTAAAAGTTTACATTTATGGAAATAAAGCACTGTTTAGATTTTCAATTTTAAAGTAAATTAATACAATGTTTTATACATTTTAGTTTATTATAAAGCAATATTTTATTGCCAAGTATAAGCGCCGTACTTAACCTTGATATTTTTAGATCTTCTATCCACTTAAGGAAACTTTCATTTGCATGAATTCCCTAAATATATATTTTAAATAATGTAAATATGATGGTGATAGCTAACAGATATCGATGACTTTTAACATGTGTCAAACACTGTTGTACATCCTTTATGTACAATAACTCATTTGGTTCCCACACATCTCCTATGAGGATGATATTATTAACTATTTCCATTTTAGAAATGAGGAAACTGGAGCCTGAAAAGTTGAAAAGGAAGCAAAACACTTTTTTATTAAAATACTTGTTGAGACTACTAAAGTTGCTCTTTGTCTTAAAATTTTTCACTGTAGTTTTCTAATTTTTAAATAAATATACATGAACGTATTCTATTCCAGTTATTTCTCCTAAACTTAAAAAATTTTACCTTGTTCTGCTTCTAAAAGTTTAACAGTCCAGTCATTGTGCTATAAAATACAATTTACCTCAAAAAAACAAAATTACAACTATAAGGAGAAGTCAGGAATTTACAGGTTGGTGGTAATCAAATGCCAAGTTTATCCTTACAAATGACATATGTCACCTTATTTAAAGCTGTTTGTCAGATGATCATTTCTTATTTGGAGAGTAGAGTGGCTAACTAATTATATATTTCCCTAAAGCTGTACTGTACTACCAAATATTAACATGAAAAGACTAGTGGCACCACGATGGGTCTATAGCAGGAAAGGACAACATCAGAAGCTGAAAAAGGCATTAACTTCAACTTTAAATTTCATTTTCCCCTGTTTAAATTAGATTTTTACATTATTTAAATGTAATTCTATTACATTTACTACATTATAGTGACACTTGAAGTGCAGCTATTGTATGAGTCTGCCTGCACCTCAGGTACAATATAAACTAAAGCTTATAACTCAGCTTTGAAAATTAGCTCATGAATCAAACGAGATATAAAGTCTAAGCTTCAAAACCCATCTTTATTTACCAGATTTGCAAGAAATCCATTTGGATTTTATTAATATCGGTAGTTATTTTTAAAATCAGATTTTGATTTTCTTTATACTCTTAACCATTCCATTTGCCAGCGACTGCTTTTCTCAGCTACTTATACCATACCACAACATTTACAGCTAAAATACAAATCATAAAATTACCAATAATGGGTTTTGAAGGTATTTTCCCCCTCCAAGTTCACAACATACATATATGAACATTGTAATGAGCCTATTTAAAATATATTTAACACTCAATCTATAAGTAACAGTGAACAGATTCAATAGATTCTTATGAAATACTTTGTGAAGATTAATCTACCTTAAAAATTTTTTTCTTCATCTGCTGTAAATCACTCTGAAAAGTTTCATTCTAGCTCTCAGATGCATTCATTCATTTGCATTCAACAAAATTTACTGTGCATCTACAGTGGGCAAAATCTTGCAATAGGATTCAGAGAAATGGTCCTTACCCGAGTAGATGGATAGGAAACAAATAATTATATGCCCTGAATGTTGTAAAAGGGGGAATCGACTCACAGTGGGTATGTATTTGTGGGTGGGTGGGGGGCAGATGGGTGAGGCCTCCCTGAAACGACTTTAAATCTCTGATTTGAAAGACGAGTAGAAATTCCATTTGTTAAGGGTGAAGAGTTAGAGGGCTGGAAGACAGGAGGAAAATTTTAATGTGGTGTGCATGTGATCCAGAGAACTGTTTATTAAATGGTCTGAGAAAGGCAGGAGAGAACTGGGTTAACTGGGACGGCAAAAAGAGGTTCAGTGTGGCTGGGGCAGTGGGAGCACAGGGCAAGCCAAGGGATGAATGAGGCTGGAGAGACAGGTAGATCAGGAGGGTCCCTGTCATGCCATGCCTGATGGACTTTTATTCCAAGTATCAACCGGAAACACCCAAGAGAAAGGGAAATGACACGGTCAAACTTGGATTTCAAAAATATCTGGCTATCCAGGGAAAACCAGATGGGAAATGGTGTTGATGCCCTTAGATAAGAGGAGAAGGGTAGCATAGATGATGGCAATTGGGACAATGGGAAACAGACAAAATCAAAAGATATTTATGAACTAGGATTGGAAATGACTGGCAACAGATTGAATTTGGAGAATGAAGAAGAGAGATGAGATAACAATCTTAGACTTTTTTCTTCATTAGTGAGGTGGACTACAGTGCCATTTAAAGAAACAGGAAGCAATGGAAGAGAAGTCATTTGGGTGACAGAATGATGGTTCCACTTGGGATGTGGTGAGTTTGACAGGCTAGAAGATATCTAAACAGAGTTGAACCAAAAACACTGCAGGGATTATGAGATTATTAAATTAGAACACTGCTGTTAAATCAATTTTTATTCTACTTTGGAACTATTTATTTGCATATCTGAATAGGGGGTAGGTTTTAAAGGGAAATATCTTAGTCTTGCTTCATTTAAAGAGGATACAAAGAATAGCTATATGGAAATTAGTTGTTTTTTTCCCAATTGTGGCCTCCTAGTTTAATTGTTTATCCCTCTTGTTATTTTCCTTTAACAAAAGACTCATTTTCATATATTTAATATTAATAGACTATGAACTCCAAGGGTGAAGATATTTTTGCTGATTTATTTGCTGTCTATACATACGCTCCTTAACAGTGTCAAAAATTGACTACATAATAAATGTTGAATAAATGAATGATAAAGATATATAGTATATTTAATTATGGCAGTATAATTACAAAACGTACCTCAGGGGCAAATGAGAATCTCACCAAATAACTTGATGATGTAACATTTCTAATCCTGTTTTGCAGGGACCTTAGAACTGCAAGTAAATTATCAATGCCTATAAACCCTTTGACATCCTCTGAAGAAATTTGGGAATAAAATGTTTATAATACAAATCTACACATTTTCAGATGATGCTAAAAGTGCTCTGAGAAATATTAAACTTATGATTTAAATCTTCTTAATTTAAAAATGCTCCCAAATCAAGTTAAATTCATTGTATTACATATTGATGCTTAATCTAGAATACATTATGGGTCAGTATGAAATGTGAATTTCTAATTACAATTAATTAATTTCTAATTGAATGCAAATTGGCTATTGCATTTCACACACAGAGTTCTCTACAACGGAGTGAGACTAGTGGTTAGAAGGGAAAAACTTCTTAATAACCTTATGGAGTATTATGCATTTATAGTGTATGCTTTCTGAAGGTGATTTCTTAAACTTTTTGAGAAATACTAATACATAGATACAATACCTATGTAAGCATTCAGAACACTAGGGTTATGGTAATATAAACCATTATAATTTTTGTATAATCTTATGTAATAATGTAAAGCTTAAATTGAAAACTGTAAAAAGCATTTTATTAACAAAATTTTCAACAAAATCCACATGATTAAATGGAGCTTATTATTCTGATACTTTATCTCAATTTTTCTGCAATTTTTCTGTCATTTTAGAAGACCATTTACATAGTTGAAAACTAGTTGGTAGCCCACAAAGTAAGACCTAAAACATAGTTTTGGCTTTGGAACAGCTCAGATTTTTCATCTACATTCTTTAATTTTAAATAAAAGAAAAATTTGGACTCTCAATTGGAAACACAGCACACTAAAAACAGACATAAAAGGAAATTAATTGTGAAGTTGGAAATGATCCTAAGTTACATACTGTTGAAGGCCAATTTATGTCTTGTTTAGAAAGGGGTCACCCTTTTCTAAGGGTGACGCCTACAGCAAATCTCTTGTTATTTACAGAGAATAAAAAAGCACAAACTCATTTTCTTAATAAGCTTCTTCAGTTCTTCAAATAGTTCTAAGAAATGCCAAAGGCTTGCCTTAGTTAACAAGTACAGATAATCCAAAGTACAGCAGTGTCAGCTAAATAATATTTGATCCCCAAAGATGCCGTTGGTGGGATTTTCATAGCTATAGAAATGTATGAGGTATAAATTTTAGCAATTCTTACAGTTTTGAGTGAGCCAAAAGAGCTTTTATCTTAATTGAAATAGCTGAGTACAAAAAAAAATGGCTCCAAAAAAATGGAATTTGTTTTCTATGTGCCAATTGAGATTCAAAAGGAATAAACTATTTTCTTCTTTTAAATTAAGTTTAACTTTTTTCTAAAATAAAGAATATATGATAATTGTAGAGATTCAAAAATGGAGAAGATAAAAATATTACCCTAAGCTTGGTTACCCAGAGATAGCCACTATTAACATAGTTTTCCCATTGTTTGTTTTGTAAAAAATGTTTAAACATTAACTGTAATCTTGCTGTACATGTTAACCATACAGACTAAATTGATTATTTTAAATGTCTATTTTCCTGAGTATAAAAGTAATAGTTGTAGAGAACTTGAAATATACAGATAAAGTCATCAATATTAAAAATAAGTATTATATATTTACTAATTATTTACTAGTTTTGAGTACTTGTTCTCAGTTCAGAATTGTACATGAGATTTATCTAAGTATAATTTGATGCATCCTGGAGATGTCAGTGTTTGCAAGATTGCATTAAGACACAGTAATTATTTTAGAAAATAATTCATGTAACCAGTGAACAAAGCTGTACCAGTGAGAAAGGAATGGTAGAGTCTGTCCTGAGGAGGAGAAATTATTAACATGGCTGAAAGGAGTTTAGCATAATACAAAATGAGGCTTTATCACCAAGTGCTATAAAGGTGTGGTGATTTAAAGAATTGAGAGACTCAATTTGACACAGTATTATGGGATATCAGTCCATGTTTTGCCAGCTCCTAATCCATGAACAATTAAACGCTCTGTTTTTCAGCCTTTGTCTGTCTCCTGGTTAGATTTCAAAGAGGGATATTGAACTGAGAGCCAGAATCAGGCACAGAGAGTTCTCCTGTGTGTTTAATAATCACTATTCAGCAACAACTATACATAGGATAACTACTGACCACTTGGCGTTTATAGTGACAGTAGGTTCTTTTAAGGATAGAAAGATAAATGGTATATGCTTGAGTGCTGGCCTCAAACATCTTACATTCTCTAGCTGGAGACATAAAACATGAGTAAAAAATAGATAATCCAAGACATAAAACATTGATTTTATTCTTAGTCTTTCCTATCCTTTATTATTATAGATCTATGAGAATTGTTTGTAAATACTGTCGAAACGATGCACGTTTTGTCTACTGACTGTTTACACATAAAGTGCATAACTTATTTGAAATTACTGTGAAAAGTTTCAGAACACTGGACAGTGTGTGTACTTTACTGGTCACATGACATGCATTTCATTGTCTCACCTACAACAGGAATGTTGGTAAGAACAATGGAACGAACCCAAAGGACTACCTTAAAAGCCGTTCTTTGCTCTTCTGATATTCCTACTTGGAATTCTTTACACTTGGAATTGCAGTTTCAGGCCCCCACTCTGCTTTAATCCACTCACACAGAATGTCACTAGATCGTGTACTAGAAGTGCCAATTCCATCTTTGGACCCAGTGACATAAAAAAAATACTATGTGGAGTCACCATTTTTTAAGCATCCTTTTTTAAACAGCTGTATTAAGGTATAATTTACATACCATAAAATTCACCCAGTTTAAGAGTACAATTTAAGGTACAATTCAGTGTTTTTAGGAAATTTAGAGTTGTACAAGCACTACCACAATCCAACTTTAGAACATTTCCATCACTCCAAAAATTTCCTTTTACCCATTTGCAGTCACAGTTCCTTCCTACTTCTGGTCCCAGGCAACCACTAATATTTCTGTTTTTATCGATTTGCTTTTTCTGGACATTTCATATAAACGGAATTATAAAATATCTGGCTTCTTTCACTTAGCAAAATGTTTTTGAGGTCCATATATGTTGCAGCATATATCAGTATTTCACTCCTTTTTATTGCTGAATAGTATTCTGGTTACGTAGTACTTATCCATTCACCAGCTGATGGACATTTGGGTTGATTCTACTTTTGGTTATTATAGATAATGCTACTACAGATATCTGTATAAATGACTTTGTGTGTATGTATGTTTTCTTCCTCTTGGGTAAATACAAAAGAGTGGAATTACTGGATTATATAGTACATGTATGTTTAACTTTTTAAGAAACTGCCACACTATTTTCCAAAGCGATTGTGCCATTTCACATTGCCCCCAGAACTGTATACAGGTTCTTGTTTCTCCTTATTCTTGCTATTATAGGCCCTCCTTATTACAACAATTTTAATGAGTATGTAGTGAGTGAAGAAGCATAACATACCGGTTATAATTTACACTTTCCTAATGATGTTGAGCATCTTAGCATGTGCTTATTTCCCATTCATATATTTTTTGGTAAAATGGCTACTCAAGTATTTTTTTCATTTTTAAATTGGGTTGTCTGTCTTATTAGTGAGTTGTAAATTTCTTTATATATTCCATGTTATCACAAATTTTAAAGAACCATATTTTTTATTTGGATAGAATATATTTGAAAGGGATGAATGTATGATCAACTGATAGCAGCCATTTAAAAAAATTGTGATTATTTATTTAACAGTTGTTGGTGATTCTTGAGCTAGGATTTAAGCTGTGCATATGTCAGCTCTTTAATCATTGTAACTATCACAGTGACTAGTTTTACTGCTTATACATACATGGATAAAAGCCAGGATACTGGTTGGAGTTAGGATGAATAAAATGATCGATTTTATTTTGGGGCAGTAATCTGCCCAAGCCTCTGTATCTCGCCTTAACATATTTCAATATCAAGGGTCCAATTTTCTAAGAGTTTCTAAGATTATTATAGATCACAATAGAAATTTCTTCATCCCTTCCATCTTTCTTTCCTTCTTCCATTCTTTCTTGCTTCTCAAATTAATTCTCCTCTATAATCGAGGTGTTACTTAAAATTTCTACTACTATTTTATTGCCAGTTTTTGGAAAACATTTCTTAGCATTGTTTGACATATGTTAGACATATATACGTTATCATTCTCTTCAGTTTTATGCCATAACTAGACTGTGTCTTCAAATAATAACTTTGTAATGAGAACATAATTTAACGAAATTGATGAACTGTGATGTTCAAACACTTCAATTTTGGGAACTTCAGGTAGTCAAAGCTCTTAAAGCACTTCTAGTAACTGAAAATGGTGATAAATTATGATTGTAATCATTACTGTTATTTGTTAGCATAGGTAGCACTGGTGAATAGTAGGCCATCAAGCTTAGTCTCTATAGAAGAGCTACGGATGACGCACGGCAAACTCACTAATAAATATTATGACTTCTATGTTAAGGACTTCTAAATTTTATCAAGTGCATCACTTGTGTCAAGCCATATAAAAATAAAACCAAATTTAAGTAAATATAATATTTTAGATAGTTATATGAGAGTTTTAAAATAGATTAATTGAAAGGGTCATTTTCTGTCTCTGAACATACCTCCTCCTACAAAATATCTAACACTATGCCAATAACTTAAAACTATGAAATCACTTAATAATAACATAACAAGGACTTTAGGAACAAGTAATTTCCATAGTATGAGGTAGATCACAGAAATGGGTGAAGAGGCTGGCTGTATAGAAATTAAATCTAAAGCCTTCATTCACGTACTATAGTGTCCCCCAAAGGGGGATATATCTTAATCACAATGATGGAATTTTATTGAGAAAACGATATGCATTGCAAATAAATGTCTTAATTATTTAAATAACTATGAAATCTCCTATGAAATAATAATGATGGGAATGTACTATCTTTGATAGGATATAGGGTTTAGGGTTAGAAAGCTTGATTTTGAGTCTGACTCTCAATGTGATTTTGGACAGGTGGTTTTTGAGCATCAAGATTCTCATCTGTAAAATGGGGATAATAATAGCTACCTACCACACAGAACTGTCCAAAACACTTTATTAATGTGCTAAAAATATTCTGGAAACTGTTAAAAGACATGAATATGAGTTTCCCTTATTATAATTACTTGAAGACAGGTTTCCAAGTATGCTGGTAACTTGGGAGGTGAGAAGATCCATTTATTACAAAACAACAATCTTTACTCGACATTTATAACCAAAGTTAAACTATAAAGCTAGTATTACAAAATAGTATTTTATGATAAT
Source organism: Grampus griseus (assembly GCF_964374135.1). Lineage (NCBI taxonomy): Eukaryota > Metazoa > Chordata > Mammalia > Artiodactyla > Delphinidae > Grampus > Grampus griseus. The sequence continues at coordinate 34,924,406 of NC_139003.1, forward strand.
TTAAAAACTAACACAATAATATTTATTGTTGCCGTAGTATCACATCTAAATTTAAATAGCATGATCATGTCATTTGAGTGGTATTTTCTGTCACGAGTAACTGGAATTAATGATAAATCAACTAGAGGCCTCTGAATTTGAAAACCATTCATATGCAGCTCCAACCTCCAAAATATATAAAGCTTTAGCTTCTTTATAGGTGAAAAAATTGAAGCTTTGGAAGGTTATGTAACATGCCTTTGTTCACACAGTAAGACTGCGATACTTTTACAACAGCATAAGTTGATTCCAACATAGTAGAATCATGAAATTTTAGAATTTTGAAGGTGGGAGGGATTTTTCTATCTAACCTACTCATTTCGCATGTTAGAAAACTGAGGTCCAAAAAAACAAATTGACTTTTCCAAGGTCATACTGGTACAAGAAAAATTAAATACAAGAGAGTAGATCCCCAGGTCATATGACCTCATACATAAAAAAAATAGAATATATTAATTTCTACCAAGGTAATTTGTCCCTTGAAAAGTATTCATTTCACTGAAATAATAACATATTCACATCTTAGATTTCTTCAACTATTTTCACATTAAAAAGAGATATCAAACAACATCTCCTCTTCAGGTCACATGAACACCTCCCGTTTTTGTGTTTTAAAGTTAAGTTGTACTTGCTAGTCTTAATACTCTGGTAGTAAATGGATGGCAACTGATTAGGCTACAAAGGGTGTTTGTTTGATGATTTAAGTATTATATTTTACATTGGGCATCTAAGACCAGAATAATGGAGAGCAGTATCTAAAGATCATAAAGGTATGTCTTAAAGAGATTTAATTTTGTGTGCACAGCTTTTAAATTCAAATTATTCTTCAGCAACTTTCTCTTTGAAATGAGCTAAATGACATCAGTGGAAAAAATTCTACATAGTGACATCATCCTGACCAACAAAACGTCCATATATTCACTTTCTACACCACTCTCTGTTTCAAAAGTAGCTGTAGTAATGAATATACTTTTATTTCCCAAACTAAAAATTTCTATTTGAGCTTATATATAGGATACTATGACTTTAAATATAGGCATATAGGTTTTCTCCTCTCACTGAATTAAGCAGATACGTGACTATCACAGTTTAAAATCTCATAACACCTCCTACCATATGCCTTATTACTAAAACATAGCACTAATACCTGACTGGTGACACATATCAGTACCTTTCAAGAGGCCCTCGTTTTGCTTTATAGGAGACATGTGAGCAAGAGACTCAACAAAACACATTCAAAGTTGGGCCATTTCAGAGAATTAGATTGTGGTTGTACATAAGATTTCTGATAGAGAAGTACATAACTAGAATAAGAGAATTGATTCTAGGCCCAAATGAAGTTACAATGCCCCACACTTCACTCCAAGGCCTTGCAGACTAGTGATGTCAAACAGAAATATAATGTGAACCACATATGCAATTCTAAATGCAGTTGTAGCCACATTAAAAATATTTTAAAAATGTGAAATTTATTTTAATAATGTATATTATTGGGACTTCCCTGGTGGTCCAGTGGTTAAGAATCCGCCTTCCAATGCAGGGAACACAGGTTCAATCCCTGGTCGGGGAAATAAGATCCCACATGCCATAGGGCAACTAAGTCCACGCGCCACAACTAGTGAGCCTGCATGCCACAACTACAGAGTCCTGGTGCTCTGGAGTCCACTCACCACAGCTAGAGAGAAGCCCGCGCACCGCAACAAAAGATCCTGCATGCCACAACTAAGACCCGATGCAGCCAAAAATAAATAAATAAATAAATATTTAAAATAATAATAATACATTTTATTTAACCCAATATATTCCAAAATATTATCACTTTAACATGGATCAGTATTAAAATTACTAGTGAGATATTTTACATTCTTCCTTTTGTACTAAGTCTTCTAAATCCAGTGTGTATTTTACATTTATAGCACATCTTATTTCAGAATAGCCACTTTTAGGTGCTCAATAACCACCTGTGATTGGTTACTGGCTACTGAATTGGACTGAGCAGATCTAGAGTATCTATAGAATAGCAGAGGCTCCACCAGAGCAGGCCTGGGCACATGGTCTATAGGTCTACAGGGACATGGAGTGAGATGTAAAGGGAACTATTTCTCTTCCTTCAGGCAGTTTGATCAGGGTACTTGCACACTTGACAATGTAAGGATTATACAAAGAAAAGGTCTTTTACTACCTGGTAATACAGTTGACTCTTTAAAAAAAGTGGGTTTGAACCGTGCAGGTCCACACAGACAGGTATCTTTCAATAGTAAATACCTCAGTACTACATGATCCGTGATTGGTTGAATCACAGTATTTGGAGCAAACGCAGGGATGGAGGGCCTGACCACAAGTTACAGGTGGATTACCTCTGTGGTGTTCAAGAGTCAAGTGTAATTGACCAGCCATTCTTATGGCTAATTTCTATTGAGCACTTACCAGATAGGACATTCCTTTAATCTATTAAAGTCACTTAATCCTCACAGTAGTCTTGTGAAATAGGATCTGTTCTTATCCCCATACTATACAAGATGCTTGCTTGGAAGAGCCTGTGGAAGAACTGCAATCAGTTGTTGCAGATATGATTTCTTAACAAAGGAGGAGAAGTAATGCATACATAATAAGAGTAAACTATTAAAAAATGTAATGGTCATCTACATCACGTCCTGCAGGTACACTGGGTAGACTTGGGAAACACTTGCTGCCCCAGTAATATGAATATTTTTAAAAGCTACAAATGTATATTTTAATGTCATATTCTGCATCTCATAATAACACAAGATTTAGGAAATTTAGATGAAAACAAAGAGACACTCAGAATCACTTCTAATAACAATGTAATATGTATCAATAAACATATGTATCAATAAACATACGTATCAATAAACACTGAAAAGCAACCACAATAAGATACCTTCGGTACACAAACAGTGAATATTATACAAGAGATAAGTGAAAAATCAAAAAGGTCAATAAATTAAAGATTGATTGCATAGCATTGCATTGTGAGTAATGAATGAGCATGTTTTCATAAAACCAGTTTTCTTCAATTATCAGTCTAAACCTAAGGACCATTTGTGGACGCTATCCTACTAATGTATCAATTCCTGCTCCAAAGGTATAGGAAATAAAATGATAAGCTAAAGCTAAGCAAAATAATGAATTTGTATTTTCTAATAATGGGCTGCTATTTATCTATATGTTTATTATTTGACAGAGTACAGAAATACCCTCTTTACTCCTACTTTTACCTGATTAATTTCTACTCATTCAAATCCTCAAGGCTTCCCTGACACCTCACCACCATTGCTGCCTCTATTTATGCTCTTAAAGTAACTTTCTTATCTCCTTTGAAGTACTTGTCACAGTTACAATTTTACATTTATGTATGTGATTATTTGGTGTCTATATCCCCTGCTAGATACTAAGTTTCATGAAGGCAAGAACCTGATATCAGTTTTTGCTACATATTTAATCTGCTAGCAAAGTGCCTAATACCTAGTAGGCACTCATTAAATATTTGTTGAATAAATTAATACACGTGCTAAGCATTTTATAAGCATAATTTTATTAACCCCTAAAATAATCCTATTAGTTATTTTTCCTTCTAGTTCATAAAGAAAATGAATCTTAGGTTAATTGATTAGCCCAAGACCACCTAGCTATTAATCAGCATTGAACTCAAGTAGTTTAATTCTCGATCATTTTTCAAAACCCCAGACTTGTTTTCTAATTCTTCCCAGTACTTCGTGGACCATATCCAATCGAAGTATTATTGACTCTACATCTTAAATTTGTTTCCTTTTCGTCTTCTGCACTGCCTGTACCTAGGCCACACTGTGATAAAATTGTCTTTCTAAAATACGTTATCTGCCATCATGTTTCTAACGGAAAAAATCTTCAATGGCTGCTCAACACCTGAGAATGAAAGTCAAAATTTCTGGGCATAACAAACAAGGTCCTCCAGAATTAGATCTTGCCTACTTAGTCTTTGCATGAGGTGCATCAAATTACTGAATGGTCTCCAATATTTTGTTCTTTTTCACAGCTTCCTATCTTTGTGTACCCTTTTCCTACTACCTAGAATCCCTCCTCCCCTTTCTCTGCCCATTGATCCCCGCTTTATCTTCATGACCCAATTAAAATGTCTTTCCTAAAATCTTCCCAAACAAGCCAGGCTGGCTGAATCACTCCCACCTCTTCTCCGAGCCCTCACGGCACATCTACTTCTGTCACAGCATGAATGTCTTCTATACTGAAAGCTGGGAGAATATTTTCATCAGCTTTTTCAACAATTAGTGAAAAGAGACTGGGTCATATTCGTCGAACCCAGTGAATGAACAGATACAGATTTCTCAATTCTGTATCCACAATTCAACCTGAGGCAATTTCTGTGAGGAGGACATTACTAGAGTGTTTATTTAGTTACAGAGCAGAGTATTTTTGCATATGAGGTGGGACATTTTGGACACTGTAATGAGAAGGGAGGAAGTGGACTGTCCACGGGCTACATGAAATTTCAAGGGGCAGCAGAAAGCTTTTTCCTCAAAGTGTACATAATATTAACTGAAAAGAATGATCTTAGTATTTTCTTATTAATAATATTACAAGTAATTTCTAAGGATTGAGTACCTACGTCAGAAAACCATTCCAGGAGATTTTTACAAAATCTGTGAGACAGCTAATACAGATTTGTGGAAGGCATTAAAATTTGGAAATACCAGTTAAATAGGGCTTTTTAACAAGAAGCTGTTTTTTACATCCTGTTTTTTTCCTTAACGAAACAGGCTGCTCTACTGTAAGAAAAGAAAAATTACATAATAAAACTATATCTGATCAGATTTTTATCATAACTTGTCGTTACTAAAACCCTCATCTCTTTATCTCTCTACACAAACAATACAAATTAGGAAAAAAATATATTTAGTGCTAAAGCCACATAGAATGATTTGGATGTGCTTGATTTAACTCAGGTACAACATGCAGGTGAAATTTTACTAATTAATTTTTCTATTATCTGTGTCAGCACATGTTTTAATAAATAGGAAATATATATTTTTGAAAACTTAGAAAACCACATTATAACCTTTTTTTTCCTAATGGTAATTATCACCTAAATTTATCATGAAGCATTTCACCTGGTATCTTGCGTCTGCATTGTTCATTTTTCTAATACAGTACACAAACTAATTATCCCACGTTAGATATGTTTTAGTATGAGTTGAAAAAATACTAAAAGAGAAACACTTCAATTGTTATATTTGAAGTCACTTGTAATGATTTTGAACACTGATTTATCTTTGCTACTGCTTATCTTCAACCACATAAATATATAAAGAAGACTGTGTGCATTTTAACAATACATAGTAAAGATGTTGTCATGTGAGGATCTCCACATATGACGAAAAAAGCCAGCAATATTATTCTCCATTGAAATCAATGGGAAACTTGATATGGTCCCACAGGATCCTCTTCAGTGCAATTGCTGGTTAAATGTGAAGTGCATCATGCCCTCAACACCGGGGAGTGTGTTTGGGCACCGCTTTTGTAAACTGTCATTTTAAGCACTCATTACACAATTCCAAATTAGAAATAGTGTATATATTTTGTTTTGGTGTATTTTTGTATTATTTATAACATACACATATTTCACACAATAGTTAAAGCAAGGTACTAAAAGAATGACTATTAGTTCTCTCAATATTTGTGTTTATATATCTATTCCTTGCTTCTTTTTATTTTTATTTTGCCTTAAGAATGTTAAATTAACTATTAAGTATCCATACGGCATATGAACCAAATTTCTGTACCTTAACCTCCTACACATATATTAAAAGGGGTTGGGTCAAATTAAATTAAATTAAAATTGAGTGGACTATTAAAAATGAGAGCCAAAAACTAATCTGAATCTAGAAGGGGTCAAACATTATGTAAACTCAGAACAAAAATGAAGATTTCTCATTAATCTCAGTTATTTACCTCTTTGCTTCTTTTTCCTTGTAAATCAACAGATAGAGATTTTCTTTTAATATTTTTGATCCCCAAATGGAGATCAGCTAAATTTGATATCCTGGAAAGTTATTCAATAATGATTTTGTAGCAAATACATCTGCTAGACAACACTGAGATGTTGAGAATGAATAAAGAAAAACTAGAGAAACTGCACAACTGCCTCAAGATGGGAATGGTCCCATCTTGATGGGAACGGTCAGTAAATCAAAACTCAGTAATAACACAGAGTACATTTGTGTCTCCATGAACCACTTCAACAGAGGGATCCAAGGACATTTTTCTTTTCCCCAATACAATCTAGGCTTTACATTTTAAACAGTAACTTCTCTTTGGCCAGATGAATTTAGGAAATCAGTAGCATAATACCATAATTACAAATTTCTGAGACATTTTCTAAGCATTAATTACTAATGTTCACATAACACATTCTTTAAATTGGGAATGATCACTTAAACATTAATCACATAGGTTTAATACTATTAAATTACTTGCTTTTAATTAACTGCCTGACTTGGATCTCAGGTATGTATAGATCCATAGTCAAAACACATATGTATTTTTAAGAGCAACTTTAATGTTAGCTGCTTTATGTAGTTGGAATATTGCTTTAATAATCTATTTTAAGGCACATTTACACCTAGAGAACCCGTACAGTTCCTTCCTTATACTGTTCTCTGAGACTATCATAAATATAAACTAATGCTAAATTTGGTCATCTATACAAGTGAATTAGTATTTTTAAATAATGGCATATTTGAGAAATGGAACACTCGCATGTTAACAATACTTCCATGTGATATACTTTTGGAGAAAGAGCGTCAAGAATTTTTCAACTAATTTTAAGAAACAAATCTGATCCTCTTAGAAAGACCATGAAAGGGTTAGATTTTTGGCAGGTAAGTATCTGTTTCAGTTTAAATTAGATTTTATTCACTTGATATGAAGTGAAAGAGACATTTTCTTTCTGGATTAACAGATCACCTGAACAACGTAAACATTTCGGTCTCTAACATGAACCAGATATACTTTGATTAACTAAATTTATTTAAATGGAATAGGGAACAAATGCTCCCTAAGAGCAGTTACAGTTTTTCACATGCATTAAACTATCTTTTCTTTTACCTGTTGTATTATAAACGTCACCCTAGCTTCTAAACAACACCACAGAGCATATCAGGCATGAAATGGTCATAAGTATTAGTTTCCAGTAGATTTCACTTTTCTTTTTCAAGCTACATCTTGACATTTTGCAAAATCTCTAGAGACCAAACAGTGAAATCGAGTTACTGCAGGAGTGAACTGTAAATTCCATGAAACCATGTAATATATCTTAACACAGATGGACACAGTACATTAAAATAACTGTGGATGATAATAGAACAATACCATCTGTTTTGTCTAGGGAAGACAACGCACATCAACTACACTGTCAGTCATATCATATATCTTTAGTGTCATCATGTGGTAGACGACAACTCTGTATGTCAGGCCAAGCGTACACTTCTTTAGGGATTACTGAAAAGAGTAAA
>NC_139003.1:34939473-34944473 GCF_964374135.1 Grampus griseus
GGCTATGCTGTGACTTTAACAGTAATGCTAGACAGAGAGTGAGCTCAGCCTAAAGTAAAGAAGGACGTTAAACTTATAACTCAATCTAATTTTTTGTTACTATATGATTTCACTGTTTTAAACTTGGTTGTCTTTTAAGACTTTTGTCCATTTAAAATTTCTGCCCATTGATTATAAAGCAAATATAAGCTTAATATCTTTTCATGTCATAGACAAATCTTCTTCCCCAGATTCTTACAAAACATGGCCATGGACATACATAGAGACACACAAACACAGATACATATCCAACAGAGATTTTTTTGCATACTAATCTTATAACTATTGAAATTGATGGTTATAGTTTAATAGTTTTAAAAGGTATTTTCATCAAAACCTAAATTATCAGATTATTTCTATGACTCTGAAAAATCAGTTAAAAAAAAGACATGCTAATTTATAAAAGACCATCAGTAACTAGGCTAGCAAAGCAAGTTAGTATAATAAAAACTACAAATACAACTGATAGCTGTTCTGATTAAAAAAAAAAAAAGCAACATCAACAACAAAAACCCATAATCATAAAGGAAACAATTGCTGTAACTACAGTAAACTACTTTTGAACCAAATGTGTTTATGAACATATAGGCTTTGTTAAACATCTTATTGAACATTAACAAAGAAAAATCATACAAATGAAAACTGATACACAGTGATGGATTTTATAAGAAAAAAACAAAGCTAATACTCTTTTCTGAGATTAGGCAGCTAATAAGTATTCAAATTAGGCATAAATTTTACATGCACAATGTTTAAAATATTCAGAGAAAAGGTCTGATTGCCTTTACTAGTTATATGAAAATTATAATTTGGGTTCTCTTCAACTGTAGAAACAGACAGACATAACGTCCACATATTGCATTTAAATTTTACTTTTGACAATACATCTGCAGTATATATGTATGTGTATGTTTTTACCTCATCGTCTAAATCTGTTTGAAATACTTATTTTCTCTGGGTAGAGTCTGCAACACAAGGAATAAAACTTAAAATTACTGTATGTTCAAATGTAGCAGACAGGTGCAGTATTTAATACTAACCTTTGGGTAGTTAATGTCAGGACCAATTGAATGAATTAAAGAATTCTGCATGTATTACTGTGTTATAATCAAAGCCATCAAATAATTAAGAATAACTAACAAGCAGAGAGTCATGTGTCTAAATCTTTATTACAATTATGAAGAAAGACCTACATAACTTCCAATTTCTATTAACCAGAGGATTTTATTATCCCTTGTGGAATTTTTGACTTTATAAAACCCTGGAGTATAAACTGTGATTTACATTTTAAGTTCAATCATCTAAGTGTTAGTAAAATCATGCTTAAGAAAAACAATAACAGTGACAGTACTTTTTTCTCTGCAAAACAGAAGAATCTGACTCAAGATTAATATGCAAAAAGAAGGGCAACTGTGTAATTAGATGATTATAATGTACATTTCACCTAAAGAAGAGAGCGTGAATTATGTCCACTATAAAGGAGACATATCTTCAAGGATAATGAAGATGCTTTCCAGTATTTACTAAGTTTCTCCTAGTGACATCTCTACACCTATTTTCCACTAGAGGAAATATTTTCAGCACAGTGTGAGGTGCTGTTTACCTTTTAGAGTATATTTTAAATAATTACAAATTCAGCGTATTCTTTCAAAGTGGATGTGCTTGTGATCCCAAATATATCAAACTAAATTATTCATTCTTCTCAATCCTACCACAAACATTTTACAAAAATCAGTGAAAATAATTTTCAGATCATTAAAGAGAAAGGTGAAATTGGGAGTCGCTGTTTTAATGTTTGTCTGAACTGCTAGTTAAACCTTTAAATCTTTCATCATGCACAACTTTTCAGCCACATCAGAAAATAACTCTTCCGACCTTGCACTCAAATGATACAGTTCTACTTTTCTCCCCGCATTATGTTTTCCTTTCTTTTCTTTTTCTTCTTTTATTTTTTTAAAGCAAGTCACTGTACAGATACTTATTCTCTACACCACTTCCCTTTTGAAACATTAAACTGACACTGGAACTGACTGCACAAGATTGCATTTTCTCTTCCCAAACAACTTGAATTGAAAGGTTACTTAGTGTAACAATATTTACTTGCAGAATTGTGTTGTTACCAAGGGTATAATGGATGGTGGCTATGCAGGTTTACGCAAGAATGAGTGAAGCATGAGGCATTAGCCATGTGTTTGACATGTTTCAAATTGCTATAATCCAGCATTAAACACACCCAGCAATTCATGCCATTTCTTGCAGCCATAATCTTGAATAAAGCGTGCACAACCACTTATTATATAAATTAGTATATGACTCCCTGTTATAGTCACAACAGTGCTTTTGTGTTTATTTTGCATCAAGATGTAGTCTTTTATTTGTACAAATAGCAGGATATAAAGACATAGCTCAATTAGACCTCCTTACTTTATGATAGGGTGGTACTGAATGCTAGACTTGTTGGCTTTATTTTTTCCTCTAAGAGTTATAGGTTCCATTGGTATAAAACTGTACCATGTGAGAAAGACGTCTGCCAGAGCGATAACGGAAACCTGCGCGTACCCTGTTCCATATTCACTACAATGTTCGAAAGTTTGAAACTTGACCTGGGCAAGTACAGTTAGCTGTGTTATCTCAACCACCACCAGGGACACTATTGGTTCGCGTTGCTCACTCAACCTTTTCCCTCTGGTCTTCTCTCTCACCTTTTTCTCTCTCTCCCTCTCTCATCCACTCTACCTCTCTCCCATCCTTCTTCTCTTCCACCCTCTTTTGTATGTATGTATATGTATGCGTACGTATGGACGGATACGGATGGATAGATGATAGCACTAACTGTATATGTCAAGGATGGTAAGAAGGAAAAAATAACCTCACTTCCCCACCACACTCACCTGTCCGCATACACGGACACTCCATCTTATAATCATGGTGCCTTACTATTCAACCTCATTTTGTTTGGCATCTTGCCACTTACTCAAAACAAATGGATGAAAAAAAGTGACTTCCTAAAAAAACTAAGAATAAATAACAGTACATATAAAAACTTTATAACTATTTATTTCTATGAACTTTTCTTAAACAAAATTATTTACAGTGACATTAAAAGACATTTTATGTCCAGTACCTGGTTTCTTTCAGTGTCTAATTTATTTAACCAAATAAATGCATTAAATCTAAAAGATTCCAAATATGACATCTAAAGAAAAGTGAGCCATAAGATTAAAAAGTAATCATATATTCTTAAATAGTTCTTCATTTTAAGATATCAATATTAAATATTACTAAATATTTCTATGTACAGTCACACAAGAAAGGGTTAAGTATGTGGAAAATCTACACATGTAAGAAGAAATCACATACATTTACCTCAAAATATGAGTTAAATACTGATTTTGAAAACTTGACTGTGATGTAAAACTTCTGAAAGAAACTAGCATTTAAATAATAACTTCTGTGCTCTGGTGGAATTAATTCATCATGGACACCATGCACAGTGCATCTGAAATCTAGTACTGCTTTGCTTAAAGTATTTAATGCTAAGATTGCCTAATAAATCAAAATGCCAAATATGAAGGACATAGTTGAATGTGTAAGAACAAAAATTGAACAAGCACATGAATATTTTTAATTTTTAAAAATGGAACAGGGAGTCCTTTACAACATGATTTAGAGAAGGATATCTATTGTTATAGCAAGTGATATTATCTTTATTAAAATAAGTGATATGATCTTAAGTAAATGAAAATTAAGTTGGGTATAAAGTATTTGCCACTGCTTTTCACTTGTTTAAGCAACATGTCTAAAATGCTATTCACAAACTAAGGTCACCTTTCCAGGAAAAAAAGAACAAAAACCCTTTAATTAGTAAAAATTCAAATATTCATTCAAAAAGGTAAATATGCCAAACATCCAAAGTTGTAGGGCATTTCAACATGGTATTTTTAAAAAATAATGACCATGACTACCTTTAGCAAACAGAATACTCTTAGATCTTCAAGAATGACAAACATCTGGGAAACATAAGAGTAGAACAAATAAAAATCTTATCTTTCACTTCAATCAGCTATTAATTAATTCAGTAATTCAGTATGTTATGTTTTGCTCCAGGATTATAATTAAACTAAGATTTAAAACACAAGCAACAAAACACAAGTATTTCATTATGAAAACAGCATAAAATACTAAAATTGTTTCCTCTCTATGCTATTTCATTTAAATATAGTACAGCAGCAAATCTGAAAGAATGGTAGCTATACAGATCTATTTTACTGAGACATTATGCTTCTGCATCTTATAGTTCAATAAGTCCCGTTCACAATATAATTGGAAAGGATTTGATAATACTGATGATTCTGGTGAACTAATTATTTCCATATATTATTTCAAAACTACATTTGTATGTTAATCTTTATATTAAATCTTTAACTCTCACACATTCTTATAATTACCATATGTAGCATCTATTTCTCAAGCAGGTGAAAATCTATACAAAGTTTTACTTTTCAAGGTACATGCTAAATGGTCAGTTGTCCATTAAGGTTTATAAATTTTAATGCTAGTTTAATTCATTAAAATTATTTTAATGTTTTAAGTCAGTCCTTTCTACTATGAATATTTATTTTTTAAAACAAGGGAAGAAGAAAGCTTGGGGAAAGTTTATTTCATTGTTATTCTATAACCTCTGACAAACTGAGTTGGCGTTCATTTATGATACCAAAACGTAATATTTTCTGCAATGTGTTGAACTATCTATCTCTGTATCTTACATATGTGAGAGCAGGACTTAAAAACCAAAGAATGTTACCGAGGTACCAATACAAAAATAAATACTGGTTACAGTTTACATGAGACCTGATAAGCAGGTATATTCTGTCATACTTTTTCTCATCCTTGCCTAAAGAAAAAGTCGCTTCAAATTCTTGAGACCAGGAATATTTTAGTATAGGAAATAGAGAATTTAA